>NC_027753.1:8855219-8865460 GCF_000695525.1 Brassica oleracea var. oleracea
CATCTTAATGGAGTTCCAAAAGACATACCAACGTCCAAGACTTACAAGTTCATTCAAGGAGAATCCAGCTGATCATCTTCACCAAGTCATAGGCAACTTCAACGTTCAAGAAGACTCGGATACCAGATGGGAATGCGTCTACTACAGTGATGCATTCATCAGGGGGAGTTCATGTGTTGTACTATTTTTCCTGTCTTGTTTTCCCTTTTACCACATTGGGTTTTGGGTTTGTCAAGAGAGGTTTTAATGAGGCAACATCCAAAGCATGAATGAACCTTGACCGGATGTGTCGATCAAGGGGGAGTGTTATAAACCATTTAGTGATCGACCCATTTATCAGCCCGTGTAGCAAGACGGACCAAGCCCATCCGCAGGATCATACTGGCGCCTATCTACTCTTGTGTTTATCTACATTATAGTTGGTGTTTATCTTACGTATTTTTAGTCATTATCTAGTTAAGGATAAGTACGATCTCATGTCGATCCAGTACTTAGACCGTCATTACCATATGTATATAAAGACCAGTTGGCCGACCTAATAATAAACACAAGTTCCCTTCTTCATTCACAACAAATTCTGATTTATAGCATTAAAATATGAATATATTCATTTAATCTTAAGCCATATTTTGGCCTACATTCAAAACTCGACTAATTATTAGCCATGAATTTCGTGATTGTAACCATATTCTTTGTAACTATTCAGTTAATATCAAATAAAATTTTGCCAATACTCTCTCCGTTTCAAAATAATACATATTTTAGAATTTTTACACGTTTTAATAAAACATAACAAAATTTACTTTTAAATGCAGAGTTTTTTGTAGTTTTATATTTCCTATAATTTTTAACTAATACAATTATAAGAAATGCAATTAATGCTTTTGAACTTCACAATTTTTTATTATTAGTTGACAAAAATCGTATTGAAAACATAAAAAATATCTTTTTGAAAAAAAAAAATTCTCTAGAATATGTATCTTTTTGAAACGGAATGGGTAGTTAGCAGTATCGTTAAATATATATTTCTTTAATCGGGTTCATATCACAACATGTATATCATCACCCATTTATTGATTACAATATATATATATAATTTAACTAAAATAAAATTTGATATATTCTTTACAAAGAGAGCTAAATATTATAACATACACATAAAATATTTTCAAATTTCTTTAAACCAACCAAAATTATAACATAGGCAGAAAAAAAAAACAAAAGGTTAAAGTCTTTGTTAGATTTGGAAATGTAACATGTGTCTTTCCCGAAAAAATCAGTTCCTATACTTTTGGGCATAAGATAATTGAATTACTAATTAATAATATCCATTTGATATATTGAAATACTATATTGACCCATTTATAAGATGTATATTGTTTTAATAGATAAGATTTCTATATTTACTAGATCTTGACCCGCACAACCGAGCGGATTTTTCTTTCTATATTAAAAAATTATTTTTTTATATAGCAAAATTTTATTAATAATTTAACGTAATTTAGTGTTATATATTTTTATAATACTTATGTTTATATGTCTTAATAGTATAGAAGTATAAGTATAACAAAAAAATGTCATTAAAAGATATATATCAATCCGTATTGAATGTTCAAAATATAAGAACATTATAAACTATACACCATAGTATAAAAATAACATGGATTATTTACGTGTACGTGTTACTATATATAAACTATACACCATAGTATAAAAATAACATGGATTATTTACGTGTACGTGTTACTATATATAAACTATACACCATAGTATAAAAATAACATGGATTATTTACGTGTACGTGTTACTATATATAAACTATACACCATAGTATAAAAATAACATGGATTATTTACGTGTACGTGTTACTATATATAAACTATACACCATAGTATAAAAGTAACACAGATTATTTACGTGTATGTGTTACTATATATTTGACCCTTATTTAATTTATATTTATTGTCTTATAGTTTGTTGTATCATATGATCTTAAAAGCTATATGAATAATGTGTATTATAATGCTTCTTAACTCTAGACAAAAACATATGTTCTATAATGCTTCTCTTATGTAAAATTAAAAATTATGGTTATATTTTAGTTAGTAAATCAACGAATTTAAATATTTCACGTTAAAATTAAAATGAAGCATATGTTTAGGAAAGAAATCAGGAAAATATATCAATAACAATTTAGTTAGTTGTTTAGAGAAACAAAAGACTAAAATGCAGATACAATTATTGTTATGATATTATTAAAATTTATTAAAAGTAAGAATCTAAGAAATGATTCAATTTAAAAAATCACACATGAGTCAAGGTTGTGACTTCTGTTTTAATAGATAAGATGTAAAGCCTAATTTAAATTTATATATGTTCGAACTACATTACCTTAAACCCATGTTCTAATAATGTACCTTCAAATCTAACATATTAGAAACATATATCAATTTTTATTTAATATTCAATAGTTTATTTTATCATATCTACAGATATCTAATACTAAATTTTAGAGATTAGTATATATGAAAAATTGTCATAAATTTCAAATAAAATACTAAATAATAGTTTTAATAATTTACTTTATTTGTTTTGAATGGTCCATGGTAGCATATATTTTCAATCATGTGATACAAATTCTAAATTGAAAGTATTATTAGTTAAAAATAAAAAATTTAATTGAAAAGTATTATATTAAATTAATATCAATACAAAACTGTACATTAGTTTAATTATAGTTACATAATTTTTTTGAGCAAAGAACTGTGAATGGCTTTTAGAGAGAGAAAAGAAGTAAATCATTTTCTGATTTCAGCTTCCGGCCAACGACGGTGGGCTCCTTAAGTCACGTCGTCGGTCGGGATTTGTTTTTTGTTGTTTATCTTCTCGTTGGGCATCAGTGGTTGTGTTCTCGTTTGGAGCTGCATGTCCGGTGTTCTGTTCCAGTATCGCACCTACCGTGGGGTGGATGACTGGCTTTTGACTCTGGGGCCGTGCCGTTTCTTCTTCGGTGGTGGTCGCCGGCTATCATATTCTCGGAAGTGCTCGAACGGTGTGACGGTTTCGTTTTCGTGTTTGGTGACCTGAGTTTGGATGTGATCTCGATTCTAATCGATTGAAGCTCTCCAAAGCTCAGTTGTTTGCGTGATGGTTGTTGAATCTCCTAAACCTTCAATACAGTCGTTGGAGGTGGTGGTTCGGTGGATGTGGTCAAATTCCCGGTTGTTTCCGGAGTTCAATGATCTGGTTTGTTTAGGTTTGTCGATGAAGACATTCGTAGCTCGTGTTCCGATATGATGTCGGTGGAGTTTTGTTTACAGGTCTCGGCGGTGAGATCAAACTGAAAGAGATGGTGACGTTTCAACCCTTAGCCACATGTTTTTTTTTTTTTTGTGTTTGTGTGCAGCACGTGGAGTTGATGAGTGGTTGAGAATGGATCATTATCTGTTTTTCTTTGGGCTTGGAAATAGTTGTTGGCCTAGTTGGCCTTTGTTGTTCTTGTATGTTGTACAGGCTGGTCTTTTGGGCCTTGTCTTATTAGGCCTTTTAGCCTTTATAAAATATTACTATGGAAAAAAAAAAAGAGTAAAAGAAGAAATAACAGAGGCACATGACGTAAGCGTATAAAGTAACCGACAATAAGATAACTGGGAGATACAATATAATAGAAAGGACAAGACCGTCTTTTAAAGGGAAAGTCTCCACCAATTTCAATTTGAGCACTTTCTCTCTCCTCCCGCTTCTCTCTTCCAAAAAAAAAAAAAAGAAGAAGAATGAACAAGAGCTTGGGTGATGGCGGCTCCGCTAGGGTTTCGATACCGCGTAGTCTCCGAGAAACTGTTCAGAGTATCAGAGAGATGACAGGGAAGCAGCACTCGGACGAGGATATCTACGCCGTCTATAAGGAATCCTTTAATGATCCTTTCGAGACCGCCCAGAAGCTCCGCTTTTTAGGTTAACTACTCTCACTCCACTCTGGGATTTGTTTGTTTTCATCTGTTTAGGCCTAATCTTGCGAGATAGGGTTTGGTTGTTTATTTTTGGGAATATCATTTGATTCACTTTAGTGCCTCGAATTTGGAACCCTTTCTCTAAAATCGCTTTACTTGTCATAGTTGATCTCTTACCATTTAGCTAGAAGGTGCTTCCTTTTTACTTTTTTTTTTTTTTTATTTAGTTCGTATGTACCGTTCAAGGATTCTAGTGGGCGTTTCGGATGACAAGACAATGCAGCAGAACTGAACTGTCTTCTCATTTTACTCTTGAATCTACTTGTACTAGTGCCATCTCAGCAGCATACGTTTTAATTTTGCAGATACTTTTCATGAGGTGAGAAGCAAAAGGGACAAGAAGAAGGAGGCAAGTCTTCTTTTTTTCTTCTTTCTTCTTATGAATCCGTTATTTGCAGTTTTGTTTTGTTGGTATTTTCTTTTTCATCATCTAATTTTGATTTCTGTCTGCAGAATCTTGTGCCAATTAACCAAGCGAGTGCCAGAACTGGTCGGAGGAACTTTGCTTCTAGCAACACTTATCATGGTAGTTTGATTTTTTTTTTTCTTTCTTTTTGATGCCTTTGAATGACAATTGTACCTCTGTTCCCTGTTTTAAACTCTTTGTTGACATTCTGTTGCAGGCAATGGAAGAAGTTCATCCTTCAAAAGGGAGAGTGGATCTAATCATGTCACAGGGGGATCAAGACCTTCTCTTCCTAATACTAACAACAGAGCAAGAAACCCCACTGTACCTCGTGCGACAAAGTATTTTTACTTTTCATCCATCTATGTCTGTTGAATCCCTATAATGTTATTAGAGATTAAAGGGTACCTCTTGCAGGGTTCCTGCTCCTACCGGTCTTCCCAGTGGGGTAAGCAATCATAAAGTTGAAGATGATTTCACTGCCACTGTGAACAAGGGAGTTGCAGAGAAACTTCCTCTTTCCAAGTCTATTTCTTTCTCCGAGGATGCTGTTGAGCCAGAGACGTCTAAAGCAAATTCAGAACAAGTTGCTCCACCTGTATCAGTGTCTGTTGTACAGAACCATACACAAGATGTAATTTCTGCTCATATCCCACAGCCTGATGTGAATAACCAGCCAGCAGAACTGCAGTCATCTACCTTTGGTCGACAGGATCCTTCTTTGATTTCTGCTTCTCACTGCAGTAACCATTCTGATCAAAGTAGCTTTATGTTATAAAATATGGCTTGTCATTTAATTCAGTCTCTAATTACCCTTTGTTACAGTCACCGAAAATGAGACAGCATCCAAGAAAGGCAAAGCTCGATCGCTTCTCAAGTCAGATGTTGGCGAGCGGTCACACGTTACATTTCCATTGCACCTTCAGGTTGCAGAAGAGCTGCAAAATGGTCTGACGTTTGGCAGTTTTGATTCTAATTTTGTGAAAGAGCTATCTTCTACCTATGGTGCTAGTGGCGGTGATGACTCAGATTTTAAGTCCTCCCACGGGACAGGGGATGATGAGAGCGATTCCTCTCCCACTACCAATGGCATTCCTGCGGTTGCTTCTGCTAGGTTAGTGACTTTGTTATTTGACTCTTACATATCTATGCTTTGGTTATTTATCTACTGCAGTCTTTGTTCGGACACGCTGTTCCCAGTCTGAGTTGAATGTGACAATGTATATATGGTTTTCAAACTACTTCAATTTTGTATATGGGAAGGTCCTTTCTTATGATAAAGGATGTGTATTCTCTCCTTCTTGTTGGCTTGTCCTTTTAACTATCAAATTTCATGTTTGTATCTCACTGCCATAACCTCTTGTGCAGAGGAGCGTCATCCTATTTTGAAGATGATAATGGGATTCCAAATTCAGCACCGGGAGCTGAGCTAGTGAGGCATTCAAATCACACTGTCCCATCTGGAGAAGATGAACTGAGAGAGGAAGCTTTACCGAACACACAACCTCATCAAATTGCTTATGGTCAAGAAGCCCCATTCAGCGTGTTTGGTCTTGTTCCCTCGTTTTCAGCATTGGGCCAACCGGTAAACACCGAAGCAGCTGCGACTCAGGCACGTGATACATCTTATCAAGATATACATGCACTCAGACAATACAAAAATCTAGTTTTACTTCTTTTTTTTTTTCCTTTCTAATACCTGCTTTTTCAAATTGCAGCTTGGAAATTCTAATGCCCCAGCTATGTCATTAGTATCAAATCCGCCAGGTCAGAGCTCCATAGCAGCAGTCTCTCAGCAGGCAACTAATCTTTTCGGGCAACAATACCCTCCCAGTTTCTTCCCTTACGGTCCCTATTACCCACAGTTTTATATGCCACCACCATACATTCACCAGTTCTTGGGCCCAAATGGAATTCCACAGCAGTCTTATTTTCCACCGGGAGCTGCTATAGCTGCACCTACCCATATAGCACCAGTAGGCGACAATGAGAACCCTCCTACAACAAACCCATCCCAACATGCTTCTTCAACAGTTGTCACTCACATTCCATCTGCAACCGCCTTAAACTCTATCCATAGTGAAGAAAGGACTTCACCAATGGTCAGTTCAATTTTTTACTTTCTGTTGTATCCTTAGACTGATATAGTTGGTTGCTGAGTATATATGTAACTAACATTGGTAATCATGATATTCTTGTTTCAGACTGGAAATGCAGCTGCGTGGATTGGGCAGGGGCTTGGGAACCTGCAGATGAGTCAAATGTACAACCTAGCCCTGCAAGGTCAGCCACTTGGTTTCCCAGTCGTGCAGGCTGGTCACAGGGGGCTCATGGGAATACAGACGTTAACGCCACTGCCACCGTCACTCACCACGACGGCTATGGCTGAACCCATAAGACACCCAAACATTGCCTATCAGCAACCTCAAGCTGCCGTAACGAATAGGGTCGATAACAACTATTAGGCCAAGGGGGAGCAGCTATGAAGATACGCATCAAACGTGTTAAAGTCTGGATTTTTGGGTGTAAATAGGAAACATCATCCCCAGAGGAATTTAGGTTTGACAAGTACAAGAGGGAAGATGTGCTTTCTAAAGTAGCAAACCTTTTTGCCATATTTTTTTGTTGTGACAATACATAAAAGAACGTTTGGGAAGATGATCCTATATTGATTAGTTACGAGAAACTGATGATGCCTCTTTTATTTGTATTCTCGTGCAAACGTATATCAGATACGACTTGGCTGAATCAGCTTTTGTTTTTTCTTCTGTATTCAGAAAGAAAAAAACCACTCTGCTCTATGAAACAAACACTGCCTGAAAGCACAACAGATGTCTCTGATAAAATCGAATACTCTACACAGTTTATATTCCCGTTCGGTAATTTATAAAGTACATTATTTTAGTTGTTTCTCAAGACTTTGGTTCTCTTGCCTGATGGCATCGAGGTCGGCTTGTAATTTCTCCAGACTCGAGCCCCGACTTGCTATGGAACCCAGCTTCTTCTCATAGTCAACTGCTTCTCTTCTTAACCGATCAGTCATGAGGATCTTTTCAGATATTTGCCCAAAAATACCGTGGATACTGGTCACTAGCTTGTAGACCTGTCGTATGGATGGATCCTTCTTCAGTTCCCTGTCCGGAAACAAAAGTAAGACATGGCACCTATTTTTGACCAGACAGTGCAAACATGTCAGATGAAAAGCTAATACCTTGTAACCATCTCATCAACAACCGCATATGATCGGTGCAAACGTTCTTGGATGGAGTTACTCTCTAATTGTAGCTCCCTAGTCTCCCCTGAAATCCTCTGAATATCACTATCCAGTTTGCGGCTGTTTTTCGTTATTTCTTTAATCCCATGGATATAAGACTTCCGTGACGCTGCTTTTGGCTGCCTCTCAAGTTCACTGTATAGATTACATCGTTCCTCTTCCCTGCCGGAAAAAAAGTCAACACATTAAAATTGATAACGGTGACAGGCAAAATCACGAGTTCTCTGCTTACCTACCTCTTTTGAGTTTCTGATGAGAGAGACTGTAAATCAAATTCAATCTTTTTCAACTTATGGAATTTCTCTTTGGCCTCTGGCTCCTCCACATGAAGTTGGTCCAAAAGACATAGCTTTTTAGCTTCCAAAGTCAGCCTTACATCGTCCCTGAAAGAAGACATGCATAATCATATAATTTACACAATGCTCCCTTGATGTCTATATATATTATATATTTCAGGTTATCATACATGTGGTTGTCCATGAAACTGAATGCATGTATGCTTTCAATTTGAAAAGAATAGATAAATGTTCATACCACTGCTTTTTGAGATCCATGATATTGCACCTTTTGAGCACTAGTTGTTGATTAAGCTGTTGGAGATATAACCCACCAGGCTGTTTTTCATCCAATAACGTCTCGGCAGCCATCGTCAACAACTCCAACTGACAGTCAAGACTGCGTAGCTCTGAAGATCCAGATTCTAGTTCGCCCAAGAGTAGATTATGTTGATTTTGTAACTCAACAGTCTCATTAGTTGTCTACAAAGCATACATTATACAAATGATAGAAGTTAAGTCATCCAACATCACTATTCTTATGTAAATGTACAACCAGATGCCCAATGTAGAGAAGAAAAAGAAGACAGGGAACAGTACCTCAGAGGGGTCTATCGAAGAATGTTCTTCATATCCAGATGACGGTTGATTAGGAAGGGTAGAACCATCTGCTGAAGCATTTTCAGCATGAGAAGGAGAGATATCAGGAGTCATGGTAAGATCTTTAAGGACAGCCTCAACCTTGTGTATATGCATATCAAAAGTCTCATCATTGTCCTCCTCCTCCTTCAGCTTCACCATTCTGTGATCTGAAATATCTCTGAAATTCTCCACTTTTGGCCTGCAAGCTATATCATCAGCAGCCGGAGAAGTTTTGATTCCTTGTTTTTTCTCGGAAAGCCTCTCAAGTAAGAAACTAACCAACCTAAAAGAGTCATCTTGAGAGGGATGCAGAAACTGCCGCAAGCAAGCAAAGCAACACACAGACAATCTGTTTCAGAATATGATTTTCACAAACAAATCCACACAGCAACAAATGAAAGTAAGTAAGCTTCCAAAGAATCTAAAAACTGCCTTGCAATCAAAAAAGTTGTTTCCTTTAATGAGTGGAAAATTATAAGAGCTTCATCATCCTTATGATTTGGGATCTAAAAGAGGATACCTTATGATGACTAATGTCGCCCATGTAGCCAAGGTTCTTGACGGAGTGAGCTATATCCGGAAGAGAATCTACTACTCGTATCATCTCACTCGCCGCCGATGGGTCAATGAGATTAAGCAGCTGAGCGCAGATCGACGCCAGAGCCTCCGATGTAAACTGAGACACAGAAGAGAAATCGCCCGGGATCGAAACCCCAGATTCAATCAACGTCGACATCAGTATATCTCCACATTCCTCCTCCATCCTTCCTGGTTTGCTTCTCCGAGGACAAAGGAAGAGGAAGGACACACTGTTTTTGTCAACCATCCTTTTTACGACGCCGTTTTCCGCACCAACATACTAGTCACGTGTGACAAATAAATTATGTTTAAAACCGTTTTCTTTTATTTAAATCATGCTCAACTACCTAGACATGCTGATCCAAGAGCATCCTTCATTGCTCAAACTGATACTAGCGAGGAATCGGAGATTGTTTATGTTGGAGTTTTTGTTTTCAGTGGAAGGTGTGGTGTTTAGGGGTGGTAGAGAATTGGTAACCAACCCCGGCCCTTTTGGTCTGTATTCTTAACTTTATAATTCTGGCTTAGTGAGTAAAAAGGCATTCAGGTAACTAACACAGGAAGAAAGGTTTGCCTCCCTTTACTTTTTGTAGCACACTGAAAAATGGAGATCAGAAGAACATAACAAGTTTAAGGCCTTAACCCTATTGTGATGTTGTCTATATATGCAGATTGCAACATGCATGTAATGTAAATGTTGATCACAACATCAATTTCATGCATGTGACTAGCTTATCTCACAAACCCCATACTCACTCTCGCACTACAAGAAAACAACATGGATACTGAGGGAAAAAATCGTCGGAATTTCGTCGGAATAACGTTATTCCGACGACAAACCGACGAAACAAGTCGTCGGAAATAATTCCTCGGAATTTCTTCTTTCCTCGGAATTCCGTCGGAAATATCCGACGGAATTCCGAGGAAACACATTTCCGAGGAAATTCCGAGGAGCACCAGTTTGTCGGAAATCTCCTCGGAATATACCGAAGGAGTACTTCGTCGGGATATACATCGATCGATGTGTTTTTGGACATATACCCATCGATCGATCC
>NC_027753.1:8871969-8902306 GCF_000695525.1 Brassica oleracea var. oleracea
TTAAATCCTGCCGACATACCGAGGAAATTCCGACGGAATTCCGACGGAAAAGGCTAGTTCGTCGGAATTTCCTCGGAATTTTGTAAAATCCCCCAACGGCTCTCCAACGGCTATAATATTTCCTCGGAATTCATCGGTTTTTTCCGAGGAACCCCAATTTTGTGTTTCCTCGGAATTTCCTCGGAAATTCCTCGGTATATTCCGAGGATTTCATTTTCCGTCGGAATGTCCGTCAGAATACCGCTGTTTTCTTGTAGTGTCGGTACTCTAGTTTGATATATTTTCTTTAACGACAAGAAAGAGATAATTATATTGAAAATATATATATCAAATCACTCTTCAACTTTAAGTACAATTTTTGATAAAAACAATCAACCGAGAAATCCTACATATGTTGTTATGTTTTACATTACTATAAACTAGAATATAGGACTGACCTGGAGCCGAGAGAGAAGGAAGAACCTACAAATAATAGGCATAGTAGCTAGAGACTAATGTGATGAGCTAAGATTAGTTCAAGCACTTAGACTCTCGATCCTGTTGGGTCTTCAGTGGTGGATATCAAATATATATATATATATATAATTCTTACAAAAGTTCCATATAATTAAGGTTTAATGTCTTAGATTAGGCTTTGTTTTGTATGTGTGTTTCAGGGTGCACGAATGTTCTTAGGAGGTTCAATGTTTAAGCATAAAGAGATATGGTATGATTGCTTCTTTGGTGCTTATATGTTGTTATTCTCACAGGGAAGCTATTGCGTTCATGTACTTAATTATAGTGTTTTTAAGTAGCCAATTGAGATGTCCTAATTACTACATAATTATTAACTGATTCATTGATTTGTTGTATATTAATTATAGATATGCAGCTTATATCAAAGTTTATGCAATGGTTGAAGTACTTGTATCATTCATGCACTACGGGTTTAGGTGGACTAGTGCTCAAAGATGATCAGTNGCTTGTCATCATTTGAGACAGTGAATCTGAAAGGAGGTCTTGCAATGGCATTTGCTTACTTGCGTCTCCTTAACAGATTAATCAATACCGGGAATAAATCATCACAATCAAGTTTTTCTTCAGCTATAACAAATGAACATCTTATTGTAGTGAATTCGTATTTAACAATTAAAAAAGCCTGTCAAGCATAATTGCGTGCACATAAGAATGCTACTTGTGCATGTGTTTATATATACATGTTGACTAATAGAACAACTTGAATTAAATATAAACTCTTGGATGAGTTATAATTTTTCAGGATTTAAATATAAGAAAAAGCACATACTGGGGAAATGAATATGATCTTCTACTTCTCTTTTTTGCTTATGCCATATGTTAGGTCCAAATTTGGAAGAGAAAAAGGAATATAGAAATATGTTGTGAGAGTATCTAAAATCTAAATAAAAATAATTGATAGTATTAGTTAAAATAAAGTAGAAAACGGACAGAAATAATAAAACAAAAATAAAAAGGTAAGGGAAGATAGTTGACGATGCATGTGTGTCATATGGTTTTGGTTGGGTCTCCTATCAATTTTTGTGAATGAATGTGGAGAACTAACACATGATTGACGGTGATGGTGGACACTTAAGTTTTCTTTGAATCTCAGATTTGCTTTATTGTTCATAAAATATTGTTATTTACTTGGCGAAGCCATTGTATTGTATGGGTGCACGCATCTTTTTCTTTTTTTTTCTTTTTTTTTTGATAAGTATTATCGGCTGATCCGGTCGTAACGCATTTAGTGCTACAAAGTGGATCAATCTGTTACGGTCCACTATGTAAACCAATTGGATAAAAAACCAAGCCCAGATTGGCCATTATATGTTACTCTTTTTTTTTGCACTGATCTCAAGCCAATTTTATTAATTATAGCATTGTGTTAAAAAACCAGTGTTAGTTGATTTATAATAACCTAGATGATAACCCGCGGCACATGTCCGGGGTAAGTTTTTATAATAATGTTTGTTTATTAAATGATTTTAATATTTTGCAACATTACAATCTTTATCGATTATAAAATGACGAACACAAATGTTGGTCTCTTAAATATATCATCGTTGTTGAAGAGTTAACGTATTACATCTCATTATTATGTTTAAGACTTCATATGCACAAAAAGAAATTAAATTTTGCGGCTGACACAAATCACCAAAACCAAATAGGCAATATCGACTGTATAATGACGAAAGGAGATTAGATTTTTAGCTCTCGATTTGTTTACTATTGACTCTCCATAAGTGATTTCATTTTGTACCTCTATAAAATTGTGCTTTCGTTCTCGTCTTTGTTTCATTGATATGAGTTAAGTTTTTTTTAAACTTATTCTATGAATTCGGTGAATTACATAAGTTTCAATTTAAAAAAAATGGACATATGTAAAAATTAGTTTCACTCCAGATACATATCTAAGAATAAAAATTTTGAAAAAAAAATCACGGGCAATCTATATTAACAGGTTAATGTTCAAATCTAATATATCAAGTTGTTATAGAATATAAGTGCAGACTCAAAATATAAATGTATGTCTAGTATTTATTCACCAACTCGGTCTAAAAATCATCTAATTCTAGAACAACAAAAAAAATTACTTATTTCACCAGTTCGGGTAATATATGAATCCGAACGGGTAATATCTGAACCCGAATAGATATCCGAAGATAACCAAACATAAGTATACTTAATCATGTATTTCTAGTTTACTTCTCTTATTTTATTCAAAATATTTATATTAATGATGGTTATTGCTTGATAATATACATATAATTATGGACAAAATCATTGCTACTCACTTAAAATGCATATCAAGCTCTTGTTTCTTGCATTAACAAAAGTTTCATCTAAAATTTCAAAACAACAACTAAATTAGTGTCTTTCTATTTTTAAAGTTTTATCTTCAAACCTATTAATAACTTAATCTTTTAAAAACTAGAAAGCCAGTTAAGTTAAAATATATTTTTCAAAATTTAAATATCCGAACCCGAACATAAAATACCCGAACCCGACTTGAAGTGTAGATATACTCGAACGGGTTCTATACCTTTATACTGAAATACCCGATATGAACCCGAACGTGTATCCGAACGCACACCTCTACGATATATGGTTATTTGTATCTTGTTTGAACAAAAAAAAAGTTAAACCATTGATCATAAAGTTTTTAATGTAGGACTTTTACCATTTTTAGTAATTTATAGTCGTTTTTAAAAGTTTAAAATATAACATATAAGAAAAAAATCTAAATTTCTTTTTTTATACTCTTAATTTGATTGTTTAATTTCTTTTAATATTATAAATTTAAACAAAAAGAGAGGTTAGAAAAATTGTTATCAAATATGTATTACTAATAATCATTATTTGTCATATATATGTTAACAATATTAGGTAATGCCGTAGCTTTTATTTAAAGAAAGGAAAATATTCTTCTGTACACTACTATTTAATTCGATAGTTAGTTTAATAAAAAACATAGTATATGTTTATATGGACCAATTTATTTTTTTAACAATTTTAAAAATCATTCTCGTGATGACACGTGGCTACGAAAACATGTTGTAATGGTCCGGGATTAATATATATGAGATTTGTTTTCTGAAGTAGTGCGTATGTATTGGACATCAACAAATAAATTCAACAGAATTAGATTCCCATGCATGCAATAGTCGCTCTCGTTTCAGAGCTGTTTTCCTGTCCTAACCATCTTTCTGGAATATAATAAGCATAGTAAATTAATCAAAGAATTGTATTAATCCATTCATCTAGAATATAATGGGTGAATAAAAGAACTTTTATACGGAGAAAAGAATACTAATGTAATGGGTGAATGCCTTTTTTAAGTGCATGTGCATAAATGTCATTAAATTACGTCCTTTTTGTTCTGGAAAGAATATTTACTGCTGAAATTAGGGCTAGATAAAATAAAATACTCGGACACAGAAAAACAAACCAAACTATTTTCAAAAAAATTGTAACAAATCTAAAATTTTGGTATTTGAAAAACCAAACTCAAATCCTATCCGAAATGAGTACCCACAAATATTCAAATCACAATTTTATTAATATATTAATATTTTAAATTTAATATTCACAATATTCAAAATACTTAGAAAATAGTTAAAAGTAATTATTTAAAATATTCAAACACACAAAAATACTTTATATACCAACAGATTATTCATCCAATTATCTAAACTGAACCAATTTCACATTAATTTTAGATACTTAACATACACTATTCAAATTTATATGATATATATTATTTTATTTTGGATTTAAAAGATTTTTAAAATATATTGGAACATTTTATTTTTTTATATAATTAAAATGAATATCCAAACTTGAACCGAACCTTAACCGAATTCGAACTAAAATTTATAAATATTTGAATGAAGCTTAAATTTATAGCTTAAAAATCTGAATCGAACTAAATCCGAACGTCCACTTCTATTCTAACTGGAATCATCAAATATTTAAGAAAAGGCGAAGAAAATAAAAGTAAAGTTTTGATAGGAAAATAAAGCGAAACTGCCAAATTTAGATGCTCGCTTGACTTTTGAGTGGAGAAATTTCGTAAAGAAAAGATATTGAAATTTCAGAAAATGGAAAATAAGTTTTTATGCTACGATGGAAAATCGAATATTTTATTAATAAGTTAATCAAAAATCTCCTAATCTCTCCCTTTATTACAAGGAGAGAAGTGAAGATGATAATTGCCTAAACTCACTAGAGGGAGGGAGAGGAAGGCTTTGGAGAAAAGAGAGCACTGGTTTCTCTCTCTGTCTCTCTTTTTTTTTTTTTTTTTTTTTTTTTGTCGGCCTCTCTCTGTCTTTCTAAAAAATAAAAAGTTTATCTTCGCCTCCATAAAAAAAGAGAAAAAATAAAAATAAGAAAGTGAACTTTTTTTCTGAATCACACTTCCTTCCTTGAGAGGAAGAACTATTGTCCTAAAGATCAGAGCTGAACCGAGATCTCTCTAGAGATAGAGAGAAAATGAGCATGGCTAGTGAGGAAGCAGTCAAGCAATTACGTACTTTGATGGAAGATGGTGTGTGTCTTCTCTCTTCTATGTTTTTAAGCTTTTTGCTTGTTTGTTCCAAGACCACGGACTAAATCCTCAAATCTTTTTTTTTTCCTTTTGTCTTGTGGTAATTGACAGTTGAAGATGAATCACTGAGAGAGTCGTATCGGGTTAGTCAGATTACACTTTCTTTTCTTTAGATGCTCAGAAATAATGATTCAACTCCAAACCTCTTTATTGCTATTTCAGATTTGGTAACTTTTCTATTAAAAAAAAACTTTTTATTTTTATTTTTTTTGAGGTGGGGGGGTCAGCTGGAACCAATCTGGTGTCATTAGTATTTGATCTGGATCTATAATTTTTGAATCTGCCTCTAAAAGTTGTTTGCATTTGGTTAAATTCAAAATGATCCAATGTTGGTTGTTGGATGGATCTGTGGAGTCAGAAGATCAGTATTGGGCTGATCCAGAGTTTTCAGTACTGGTGTGTCAAATGCAACTTGGATCTTTTTATAGCTTGAGAAAAATAACCAAAAATGGTATGTTATGTTTGCAGAACATACATCAAGGGTATCCCACAGAGACCTTGTTGCGCTTTCTTAAAGCCAGAGATTTTAATGTCCACAAATCTCACAAAATGGTGCTTTCATTCCCTTCTTCTTCTTCTTCTTCTTCTTCTTCTTCTTATATCGGCCTTTTTCTGGGGGCTTACCCTAATGATTGCAAGTTTGTCACAGTTGCTTGACTGCTTAGAATGGAGGACTCAAAACGAGATTGACAACATACTCACCGTGAGTTTTGTGCTATCTTTTTTTTTTTTTTTCCTATTTTCTGAGAACTCTTTCATCTAATCCTGTAATTTTTTTTTATTTTTTAAATTATGAAGAAACCAATCGTTCCTGTTGAGCTGTACAGAGGAATCAGAGACTCTCAGCTTGTCGGTCTCTCTGGTTATTCTAAGGAGGTAGCTTACTACTCTACTATTTCTACATTATTTGAGTTTCTTTTTCTTATTTCTTTGACTTCTGCTAAGCATCAAACACACATGTTTGACCAACTTGTAGGGTCTCCCTGTCATTGCCATTGGTGTGGGGCTTAGCACATATGACAAAGCCTCCGTAAGCCTAATCTCTACATATTCCTCTTCCAACTCAGAGAAGACTTTATATGAAGTTCAAACTCTTGACCATAACTTTCTTCTGATCCTTCATTCAGGTTCACTACTATGTACAGTCTCACATTCAAATGAATGAGTACCGTGATCGTGTCGTTTTGGTAATGACCATTTAAAACTCTATTTCGTTTACCTGTTTTTCTTTCATAGTCTCTCTAATGGTGTGTGGTTTTTCTTCTTTTCTGTATAGCCATCTGCTACAAAGAAACAGGGACGACCTATCTCCACTTGTTTGAAAATTTTGGATATGTCTGGTCTAAAGCTTTCAGCTTTAAGTCAAATTAAGGTAATGAACTATTAGGAACTTGTAGTGTGTGTATTTTTTCCATCACATCACGTTTTGTTTGCTGCAGTTAATGACTACTATAACCACAATAGACGATTTAAACTACCCAGAGAAGACGGAGACGTATTATATAGTCAATGTCCCCTACATATTTTCTGCTTGCTGGAAAACCATAAAGCCTCTGCTGCAAGAGAGGACAAAGAAGAAGATTCAAGTTCTCAAAGGCTGCGGTAAAGATGAGTTGCTTAAGGTATTCAATTCTATTCAATTCGATTGCCCTCTCTTGTGCAACAACAAGACTGAAAAGAAACGTAATGCATGCAGGTAATGGACTATGAGTCATTGCCACATTTCTGTAGAAGGGAAGGGTCTGGATCTGGTAGGCACATCTCAAATGGAACAGAAGACAACTGTTTCTCTTTGGATCACTCTTTCCACCAAGAGCTCTACAGTTATGTGAAGCAACAGGCGCTGGTTAAAGGGCCGTCGAGTGCACCCATCAGACATGGTTCGGTCCACGTTAGGTTCCCTGAGCCGGCCACGGAAGGCACCAAGATATTCGATACCTTAGAATCTGAGTTCCAGAAGCTTGGATGTGACCAGAAGGTCTGATTTCTCCTCGCCTTATATTTGATACAAGAAGCAGAGTTTTCTGTGGTTGTAATATGTCTATGAGCAAGCAGCAGAGTAATTTTAAGATAAGAATCAACCTCTACTTGTTGAGCATCTCCAAGGACTGTATTACTAGATTTGTTTGCTTGCATCAGGTAGGTGGATGCAAGTTTTATTGCAACAAAAAGAAAAGAAAAAACTCAATTTCCTGTGTATGCTTATGATCTATAATATATATATGGAACTCATTTCTATTAAGGGGTCATTTCTTTAATGTCTTCATAATTTCACACTTTTAATACAAGACGGATGTAGCTTTCTTAATTCTCGCTCCACTTAACAAAATACTTGGAGAGCAAAGAGTCATCTTTCTTGAAGTCTATTAGTACAGTTTTTCAAGTGTTCTTTGATATTATCAGAGTCCCCCTTTGTCTTCGATTACCTCTGCAGCAGCATCATGATTCATGAAGCATACATACCCATTCATGCTGATTTTTCACATGATTCAATACCATAAAAAAAAAACAAAAATTCTAATTCACTTTGTCAATCTTCTCAATATTGTCACTACCCATGTGCTAAACATTGGCTTTTTTAAACTGCCAACTAACTGATCATTTTCATTACATACCAAACGACAAGTCTAATCTTTGATCCTTAGAATAGTAGAAACATAGTTTGCTGTCACCATCTTGACTGAAATGGAAACATAGTTTGCTGACGATCCCAGTGACATCGTCAGTGACAACCTCGGAGTCCGCGTTACATTTTTGACAATGTCCAAAAGCTACCGGTTTATTCCGGTTCACGAAGGCGATCTCGAACCGCTTTTTGTGACCAGGAAGAGGACCGGCGGAGTGATTGCGTTCCGGGTTTTCGCGGCCTCTGTTTTCGGCTGTATATGTTGGATTTGGTTCTACAGAGCGATCGCACCAAACCAGTTACGTTCGATTGATCCGGTTGGTTATGTTCATTTTGGAGATTTGGTTGGGTTTGTATTGGTTAATAGTACAATCTGTCCGTTGGAATCCGTTTTGGCGATTCACCTTCGCCGATACACTCTCCCAGAGGTACGGTAACGATCTCCCGAGGCTCGACGTTTTCGTCTGCACGGCGGATCCGGTGATCGAGCCGCCGTCGATGGTGGTCAACACAGTCTTATCCGTGTTAGCTCTCGATTACCCACCGGAGAAACTCGCCGTGTATCTCTCGGACGACGGTGGATCTCATCAGCTCACGTTTTACGCTCTCTCGCGGAAGCAGCTGAGTTTGCTAATACATGGGTTCCGTTTTGTAAGAAGTTCGACGTGGAGCCGAGATCTCCAGCTGCTTACTTGTCTACCAAGGCAAACATGGGTTTCGTTTTTATGTCTCTGGCAGTTACGGGTGTCTTGGAAGATCAGCGGTGGGAGATTCATACTAAACTTGGATTGGGATATGTACTCAAACAACTCAAAGTCAGCACGCGACGCACTCTGCATCCTACTTGATGAGAAGGAGGGAAAAGATATTGCTTTCGTGCAGTTCCCTCAGTTTTATGATAATCTTACAAGGAATGGAAGCATGATGAGTGTTGTAGTAGCGCATGTAAGGTTCCTGAGTTTTCATTTTATTGATTTGATTGATTCTACCGTGAACTAAACTTTGTGTTAATAAAATAAAAGGTGGAGTTCAATGGATTGGATGGAAAGGGCGGACCGTTTTACATTGGGACTGGCTGCTTTCACAGACAGAAGAGATGTCATCCGTGGAAAAAAAATACGGAGAAGAAGAATCTGAGGATATTTTAGAGCCTGAGATGATCAAGGCTCTCGCAAGCTGCACTCACGAAAAGAGGTGAGAGGCAGTGATTAATAATCAATAATACTCCACTTACTTGCACCACAAGTAAAACAGAGTTTTTGTTTGTTTCAATGGGCAGATGGGTGTTAAATACGGTTGCCCTGTAGAAGACATAATTATCGGTTTATCAATTCAGTGCCGGGGATGGAAATCAGCGTACCTGACACCTAAAAAGAAAGCATTTCTTGGCGTGGCGCCAACCAATTTGCATCAAATGCTGGGGCAGCAGAGGAGAGATGGTCAGAGGGTAACTTCCAAATTCTGCTTTCAGAGTATAGTCCGGTTTTGTTTGGTCAAGGAAAGATCGGTTTAGGATTGATAGTTGGTTACTGTTGCTATGGCCTCTGGGCACCAAGTTCAGTACCTCTCTGTTTTGACTTCTCTCTGTTTATTCAAAGGCTTTCCTCTGTTTTTTTATGTTTTGGGTTTAAACTTAGACTGATATGGTCATTGAATCCAGGTTTCGAGCTGGTGGTTTATCCTGTTTGGATACGTGGCTGCCGCAGCTAATGCTTATAGCCTAGCCGTGTTCTTGTGGTGCGAAAAAAAATACACATGATCTGAGCACAACAGTTATGTAATATATACACATCATGTGTCACGCGGTTTGGTGATTCAGCACTCTCTAAGATTAGATAAGAAAATTAACCTTGTTAGCTTTTGACTAATCAACACCAACCATTTGCTAATAAAGTAAAAAAAAACACCAGCTTCGAAAAAGAGAGTTTCAATGTATCCGAGTGTCTTCACGTCAAAGACTAAAGGGAAGACATGCCACTGACAGTGAAGACACTCGGATCATTTTGTCTTAAGCTTTGTCTACTGGCACTATGTTTCTGTGATGAAATATAAGGGCACCAAAATTTAAAGCATTTCTTCTTCTATGTTAAAGATTTTTGCTTTACAAAATCTAAAGAGAAAAGTCTTCTAATACCAACAACCATACATGCCAGAAAAAAAAAGTCCTAGAGTTTTTTATTCATTCTACAGTCTTTTTATTTCGAGAAGCTTTGTTCTTTTTTTTAATTATACATTGGGTATCCTGGCCTCCACATAATTGGGTGAAGACTAGTTTCGTGTTAGCAGTCTACATTTTCAGTCCACGTGTCGATTTCCTGTTCACCCAGTGGCCGGGCGAACCATGATGGCTTCATGGGCGATGCCGTAATGATAAGCTTTGTTCAAGCAAACCCGAAACCTTCACTGGCTTCGTGAGTGGCAAGTACATGCGTTCCTCAAGTTGTTCCTTAGATTGATACTCTGGAAGGTCTAATTGGTTAAAACTGCAACACAGAACAAAAATACATGTAGGCCATTGAGAATTTAAGCCGATGAATTAACCGTTTATATGATTAGTAAATGCTTATGTAAATGATTTCTATCGAAGCATGTATGAGCTGATGGCAGCCGCTCTGGAGCTCCATATCCTTTGTGGATTTGTAATCTCTGAGGGCCAGAAATACCTTGCAGTGCCTTGAAACCTTCGAAAGGAACCTGTAAAACAAAAGAGAAGCACACCCACTCTCGTCAAACAAAAGAGCAAGAGATGCATGCAAACCAAGCGCTTGTCGTCGAGTGGCGCGAGGCGAATTCGTTGGTCCTAAGGGCCGCGGGTTCGATCCTCCCCCTCAGATATGCCCAAGTGTTTGGCCAGACAATTGGGTATCTAATTCCCATAGTAACAAATGGGCTGCCTCGCGCCGAGGGGTTAGTTCCCTGGGGTTGTGATACCTCCAGGTTAATCAAAAAAAAAAAAAAAAAAAAAAGAGATGCATGCATGCGGGATAATGACAATCACCAACAAGGAAATGTAATTCCAGGTGAAAGCTACTAAAAAAAATATTTGGGTTTTTACCTTTCATGTTCCGGTGACAAATTAAAGAAATCTAGCTATGTATTCTTTGCTAAAAGCTTTAACGACCTCCCAGAACCAATGAATAACATGGGATCCTGCCGTGTAGCTGGTGTACTCGGTGTATTGGCTGTAAGATCACCGACTGCCAAAAAAACAAGAGATTTTTATAAATAATCAAACGCATAACTAAATACACGCAAACAACATGATCCAACTTACAGTCAATCTCAGGCAATCCGCTGATTAGGAGCTCGAGCTCTTTATCATTAAAAATGGATACGAGCTCACGAGGTATCAACTCATTAAAGCCTTCTACGAAGGTGTTGATTTGAGGCCGAATAACATTTACTCATTTGTTTCATTATAAGTGTTGTTTTAGGTTTCAGCACACAGATTAATAAAATAATTAATTTTGTACATTTACTATAAAAAACAATATTACCTATACATCTAACCATATTTCAACCAATAGAAAAATAAATTTTGCATAAAATTAATAAATTTTGCACTGAAAATCGAAAACGACACTTATTTTGTAACGAAAAAAATTCTCTAAAACGACACTTAATATGAAACGGAGAGAGTATAAGTATGTGTCCGGCCACAAGGTCAACAACATATTCATGTTTTGTTCCTCTGTTACCCTTTCTTCCTCCAAGTTTTAGCTCATAGTCCGTCACCTTTTTCAGTAAAAAAAAAAAAATTAATTCAATAAGATTTTGAATCTATTATCACACACCTCTGTCTTTTCGTAAATAATGTGTGTTTTCCTCATCTGTGTCCATGCTAAATGTGAGGTCGAGTATGTCGCTCACATCATTCTGAATGACAAGCAAAAAGGGATTAAAGATATTAACTTGAGGTATTAACCTCCTATGCTATATTTGCGAAGTGATTTTGTCACATGTACTTTCTACAATTAATTTCACAAAACAAATATGCATGACTACTAAAATTGATGACATGTCTTATAACTTAATATGACATGGACAATTGCATTTAATGTTAATATATATTTTTGGTAAACTTTTTAAAATATAGTAATAACTCATATATTACATTTAATGTCAATTTATATTTTTGGAATTTTTTTTAAGAATATGGGAATAACTCATAAATCATCATTAAAATAAATATATTCAAATATGGCATTATAAATTTCGAAATATAATTTAATTATATATTTTTAAATTATAAATTTTTATTACTAAAATTTTCAAAAATGTATACAATTTTTTTAGAAAATGATAAAAATTTAATCGTAAAATCATTATTTTCTTATATATCTACAAATTTTATAAATATTGTTTAATTTTAATTTTTGGTAATTATGCAACTTTTACAAATTTATTTAATAGATTTAAATAAAAAAAAGATATAAAAATCTATCTAAGATTATAATTTCAAATATATACATGCATATTTTTAAATATAATTTTTATGTTTAATTAAATCAAATTTATATTAAAAAATTGATACGAAAAAGAAAATTTACAATATTAATAAAAATTTATTTTAAAATATAATTTATATTTATCTGTTAAAAAATATTTTAAATTTTTTTACGACACCTAGTAGATAACAAAAAAAGAGAGTAAAATTTCTTGTGATCTGTTAGCAGCAAATGGTAGGGTAGTAAATGATATATCAAAAAGAGATGATCATCTCAAGGAAAGGAAATCAATGAATGTGCAAATATATGCAATATCATCTCAAGATCATGTCCTGAAGAAACATATATTAACAAGGAACTGAGCAGGGGAAAGTTGTTTGACAATAATAACAGGAAAAACCAATCGCGCCGTTTCAAGCCATGTAAAGAGAAATGGTTACCGTTTTGATTTACTGTGAAATTTCGATACTCGAAAGGTTGAATGTGGGCAAACGGCACCGTTTTATCGTCAAAAAAAAAACCTAAAAATGGGGAGCCAACTGCCATTTTCTCGGTTAAAAAAAAATGCGGCGGCACAAGCGATGGCCCTTGAGACCCCTCGGCAGTGCTTTGATTCGTTCACGCTTCTTCTGCTTGTCCTCGGCGGCGGAGATAGCCACAACTCCGACGACGGAGGCTTTCCCGTTGAAACACGTGACGAGATCGAACTTCGAAAGAACGCTTAATGACCTGCGTACGCATGTGAAGGCAGCTGATTTCGTGGCGATAGACCTCGAGATGACTGGCGTGACGAGCGCTCCGTGGCGAGACTCGTTGGAGTTTGACCGCTACGACGTCAGATACCTCAAAGTGAAAGACTCGGCCGAGAAATTCGCAGTCGTTCAGTTCGGAGTCTGTCCCTTCCGATGGGATTCTCACACTCACTCATTCGTCTCTCACCCGTTAGTTAGTCTCTCTCTCTCTCTCTCTCTCTCTAGGTGTCTAGTGTTCATTTCTGTATGTAACTTCATTACATTGGGTTGGTTTATGGCGCAGGCACAACTTCTTCATTTTTCCTCGCCAAGAGTTTCTCTGCCAGACCACATCCATTGACTTCCTTGCTAAGTATCAATTTGATTTCAACACCTGCATCCATGAAGGTGCCTTGCCTTCTTTCTCCTAGGGATTCTCACATATACTGTCTTACTCTGCCTCGAATTCTCACATTATTTGAGTAATCCCAGGAATCTCTTATTTGTCCAGACGACAAGAGGAAGATGCAATCAAAATGCTATACGACGAGGAAGGTGTGGTTGAAGCAGATGATTTCAAGTTGGTGCGATTGGCTCATGTTCTTTTTGCTGAAAGGATGAAGAATAAGCTTAATGAGTGGCGGTCTGATCTCTTACACTGTCGGAATGCATCTTCTGAGTCTCCGGGGAGCTCAACTCAGAGTACTGAAACTGTGTTCTATCACATGCGTCCGGCTCTTTCTCTCAAGGGTTTCACTTCTCATCAGCTCAGAGTTATTAGATTGGTAATGCCTTTTTGTTCTCAGATTAATTTATCTTCACACTACTGTTATTTTATTTATATACTTTGGCTCTGGATTTGGCTTTTACAGGTTTTAGGAAAGCATTTTAGAGATCTTGTCTACATACATGCGAATGATAAAAGTTCTTCTTGTTCACAAGACTTTGTTGTGTACACTGATTCACAATCTGACAAGGCAAATCTCTTGGTAATATATACCATTTACACTTGCTGCAAAGATTTGTTACCATTTAGATACATATGTCCTTGGATCTTTACTGATGACAGTGATGGAGTGAATTAATTTGATGATAGATTGATAGCAAAGTTCAAGCTCGAGATATTATCTAGCAGTCACTGATTCTTCTGCTTAAAAGCTTACTTTGATCTCATATTATTATTGTAAGTATTTTACAGAAGGAGGCAAAGGATGAACGAAAGGGAGTGGCCGAAAGAAAAATACAATCTGCAATCGGGTTCCGTCAAGTGATTGATCTGCTTTCTTCGGAGAAGAAGTTGATCGTCGGCCACAATTCTATCCTGGATATTGCACATGTATACAGCAAATTTGTGGGACCTCTTCCTTCCACAGCTGAGGAATTCGTGGCCTCCATTAGGGACCACTTTCCTTACATTGTTGACACCAAAATACTCGTAAACGTGAATCCAATGTTGCATCAGAGGATGAAGAAGTCCAGTACATCACTATCCTCTGCCTTCTCCTCCTTATGTCCACAAGTCGAGCTTCCTTCTCGAGGCTCTGACTCCTTCCTTCAGCAGCGTGTCAAGATTGACGTCCAAGTAGATAACGTTAGGTTTGTGTTCCTCTTCTATTCTTAGCATGGACGTTTCTATTGCATTCTGGCTAAACTTATTTCCTCTGTTTCAGGTGTTCTAAGTGGAATGCAGGAGGCAAACACGAAGCTGGCTATGATGCTTTCATGACAGGTTGCATCTTCGCACAGGCGTGTAGTCATCTAGGCTTCGACTTCAACCATCCATCAGTGAACATTGCCCAGGACGAGAAACTTGAAAAGTACATTAACCGTCTTTATCTAAGCTGGGCAAGAGGAGATATCATCGACTTTCGAGCAAGCCATAGTAATGCCGAGAACTGGCGAGTCTCAAAGTTTAAATACGAGAAGATAGTCCTCATCTGGAACTTCCCACGAAAACTCAACGCTAGAGAGATCAAAGAATGCATCTGCAAAGCCTTTGGTTCGACTTCCGTCACTTCTGTCTACCACTTGGACGACACTGCTGTTTTCGTCTTGTTCAAGAACTCAGAACTCGTTTCAGAGTTCCTTAAGATCAAGGAGCAGCTGGAGTCAGACGATGGTCCTGTCACGGTAATTCACCCTCTCTCCAAGATCCTTGAAGGAGGGAAGACTGGCGCTGCAGACTACGAAGCCTACAAAGAGATTTGCAGCTCACATATCTCAAAGGTCCTATTCTCTGACCAAGCTGAAACAGTTGGTGTCAAATCAAGAACACGACCCGACCCAAAAGGGGAGGCAAGCCCTGAGACTGAGAGAAGAGAGAAGACTGATAAAGCATCGGATTTGATCGATGCTTTTTTGGCAAATAGAGTTAAAGTCGAAGCTGCTGGGATTAACTAACCACATTCCATTTCTTATCAAAGGCATCGTGTCTTTTTTCGAAAGAAATTTTGTCAACTCAACATGAAAGTCATATATAGTTTGATTCCAAATGTTTGTTTTATATTTTGGGCAGTTAAAACTTACTAAAAACAAACACATGAATGCAATAATTTGTGGATAGATCACATAGTATTGTCAATACTGATCGCGACAAATAGATCGCATGGAGTCATCAGACCTTACACAACAGGACTCTCTATATCATGACCTTTCAAATCGAATGCATTTGAACAAAGACAAGATTCCAATGAGTACAAAGACAGGTTTATGATAACATGTTGTCCTGTATCTGGTAAGGGAGCCCATTACGTCATATATGACTTGTGGACAATATAGAAGACGTGTGTAAGATGTAGTAGTTATGGGAGTCTCAGAGGTCAGACACATGCATTGTTGCTTTGACTTTCTTCCGTTGAATCCAGACATAGCTTTGTCTATAAATGTAGAGTCCTTCGTAGAGCTACAAAGAATATGTTACCCTGGTGCCAACGAAATCACAGCAAGGTTTCAACAATGCTGGCTTGATGAATCTGAAACCTATCTTAATGTTAAAAGATGTCATTTCACTTGATGCCGAGGAACTCTAATCCGACTGCGGTTGGTGTCAACCCGTACAGAGCCAAGTACTGAGGGTCATGAAACTTGCTTAGATGTCTCATCCCGCTATCGCAAAGAATGGTGACAATTGTGTGACCAGGACCAAGGGCTTGAGCCACCCTCACTGCCCCAACACAGTTCATAGCCGAGGAGCTTCCAACAAAGAGCCCATCTTTCTTCAGAAGAAACCTGGAAACATAATTTAAGAACCTTTACTAAACCCAGTGTTTTTTCAAAACATATATGAAGTATGAACGTTACCTCGACATCTCAACGGCTTCTTTATCAGTACCACGGAAACCGCCGTCAATTTTTGCCATGAGGAAATTCTGAGTGAGCCTATTGATCCCAATCCCTTCTGTTATTGTATCAAATGGGTTTTTCAGTCGACGTCCCTCAGCTTCCTCTCTTGTGTACATCACTCCCCTTGTTACTTTGTTGTACAGACCAGACCCAGGAGGATCTATCAGGAAGCATTTAACCTTTTCATTCTTTTCCTGTTTAAAGAACAACAACTTTATTAACCTATTTTCTTTTGTTTGTTTATAACGTATCATTCATGCAGCTGTGATTAAGTACAATCCCAAATTAAGTGCATACCTGAAGGAACCTTGAAACGCCAGCTAAAGTACCGCCTGTTCCCGCGGCAGCCACAAAGGCATCGATGTTACCATGAGTCTGTTGCCATATCTCAGGGCCAGTACCTTCATAATGAGCCCTATAATTTGCCAAGTTTTCAAATTGATCTGCAAAGAAGCCACCTGTAACTGACTCCGAGAATAAGGAAGGCTCTTTCTCTTCCTCAGCTGTGCAACCATTAGTTTTTCCCTGGTGTGCGACATTGATTCCGCTGGCTAGTCTTCTCTTTGATGATGCTAACTCTTTTGCTTCGTCAGCCCGTCGCCTAGCAATGTTGACAAAGTGATCTTTGTGAGTAATAGACACTGGCCTCACCCTCTCAACGGTAGCTCCAAGGGCCTCAATTATTTGAGACTAAAACCAAGTCAAAAACGATACAAAAGTAACTATATATGTATAAAGGCACAGAAGAGAGAGAGAGAGTAAGTATGATCATGAAACCTTTTCAATAGCAGCATCATCAGGTATAACAACATGACACTGACACCCATAAGCCGGAGCAACTGTGGCAAGGCTAATGGCAGTACTCCCAGCACTACCTTCAGTTACGATTCCGCCCGGAAATAGCTTACCAGATTCCAAAGCCTAAACAACAAAAACAAAAAAAAAGAAAAAACCATGTTCTTAGAAAGTCGAAGTTCTTGGACCAGCTTCTTAACCATTGCAACCAAGCTGATGATTTCAATCACCGACATTACTAATAGATGAAACCTCAAGAGAGTATACATACCTCTTCAATGATTTTGACGGCAACTCTGTCTTTAACGCTACCTCCTGGATTCAAAAACTCGCACTTGCCAAGAATCTGAACATAACAAAATAGAATCAAAGTTTATGTCTTTTTTTTTTCTTCTACTCATAAATGCTAATTAGTAAAGAAAATCGAGAAAAAACCTCACACCCAGTAGCCTCGGAGAGGCTATTGATACGAATGAGAGGAGTATTGCCAATGGCATCTACGAGTCCGTTTCTCGTACTCAGCTTCTCTTTCTTCGTCTTCGTCTTCGTCTTCGTCTTAGAGGAGGAGCAAGATTCTAACTTATCCGAGAATCGGAAGAAGCCCAAGTAGCAGTAAGAAAGCATCACCATCGTCGCCGCTGCGACAACAGCGCCCGTTATCTTAAGAGGCGCCATTGAAGCAGATTTTTTTCAAAGCTTTCTCGCCGTGTTTGTATATGTTATTAGGTCGTCGGCGAAGCTAGCTAACAAACACTTTTTCTCTCCGTTTTTATTTTTAACCCCTAATTCCTCATTTAATTACAGCCACAGAACAAATGTTTTCAAACGATCAGATATATCCTTTTCAAACATTGTAGTAATTTTTAAAGATCAAGATAATTTCCCTTTTAATATCCCTTACCCTTAGTACATTTGTTGTTAACGATCTAAATATACACTAATTAAATTGTTTTATGTACACTTTAAAAGTTTTTGTTTATTCAAATTGATGCGAAAAATAAAAATGGGCGGCATGGACAAAAATATCGGAGCTGAGATAAACCGACATCCAAACAGTGAATAAATGAATGTATAATTTCTTGTTTCCAAAAAGACCTTTTCTCCGATCAATTTCAAAACCCCAGCCAGGAAAGAGGAGGGTTCGGAGAAATCGAAAATGACTTCTTCTTCTTCTTCTTTTATTGCTCTCTGATCCCGCCTTGTGCTGAGAGGGTTACTTGAGCTTATTATGTATATATCATCATGTATAGATTGGTTCAATTGAGTCTGTACAGTTTGGTATAGTTAGTCTCCTGTTAAGGCTTCTGGTTAGTCACATTGAGTTTGTATATAAACCAGCACACTTGTACATTTCATAATTAATGTGAATGAGTTTATTTACTGATATGGTATCAGAGCGAAGATAAGCTCGTTCTCTAACAACCTCATCATCGTCTTCCTCCGTTCATCACTCTTTCACCGTCATCCTCATCGGATTTCTCACCAGAATCCTCATTTCACCATCATCTTTCCTCCGTCTTGCTTCTCATCTCAGTTTTCTTGTGCAATTTCGGCCTCTTCTCGCGATTTCTCGTCGTCGTTCAGCTGATTTTGATTTCAATGGGGAAATGGAATTGCAAGTCGAAATATCGTCGTTCTTCGCCGGATCTACCGGAATATGATTCTCCGATGCCACACGACATGCCTTCTGGCTCGAGTCCGTCGCATCTTGCATCTGGAGCTCCGGATCGTGTCGATTCAGCTTGATCCATCTCTGTTACCTTCGTCGATCGTTTTGAGGTATCAAACTCTCCTGATGACATTCATTCGCTGTATCATCTTCATAACTCCGATCATCCAGGCCTTACTTTAGTTACGGATCTGCTTGATGGTAGCAGATCCGTAACAAGATAGGTTTTGTGGATGGATCAATCGTTAAACATCCCAATGATGATCCTTATTTTAAGATATGGAATCGTGTGAATAGTATGATCAAATCATGGCTGTTGAATAGTGTGACGAAGCAACTCTACACAAGCATTCTCTACTTCAAAAATGCTAGTGACATTTGGAAGGATCTTCATACAAGGTTTCACAAATCAAACCTTCCAAGACTCTACAAGCTTCGTCACCAACTCCATTCATTTCGTCAAGACTCAGTCTCTATGGGAGGAACTCTCAAACATTCAGATTACCAATCAAACAGTTGAAGATCTCCTAGTTGAAAGAGAGACAAACCGCATCATCGACTTTCTCATGGAACTTAATGATAACTACGAGAATATCAGGAGTCGCATATTGATGAAAAAGGTTCTTCCGTCTTTCTCTGAGGTCTACAATTTGTTGGATCAAGAAGAAAGACAGAAAGAAGCTCGATCTCAGAGTTCATCTGACTTGACCACTGCAACTTTTCAAGTCTCTCACGACACTGGTCAAGGATATTCAAAAGCACCTCTGAACTCTCCTGCTGGTCAGTATGCTGGTTATCAAAGAAAGGATCGGCCATATTGTACATTTTTCCATCGACCAGGTCATGTGATTGACAAATGTTACAAGAAACATGGATATCCAAACAGCATGAAGCCGAATCAACGTTCTGACAAATTTGTGGCTTCTGTTTCTGCTAATTTTGCGATCTCCGATTCTTCACCAGCTACTGAATTGGTCTCTGAGGATCTTTCTCCTGTTCAGATTCAACAACTTGTTTCCTTCCTTAGCAGCAAACTTCAGACTCCTAGCGATCATCCCACACCAGCAATTCACTCAGTTTCAGCTTCCATACCTTCTTCTTCCACCGTTTGCCCAATTTCCAGTAATTTTCGTCCCTCTATCTTTTGTTCTTTCACCGGAATTGATAGGCCTTATGTCTACTCGTCAAGTGATAACATTCATGTTCTTAATGCTTGGGTTATAAACTCGGGAGCAACTAAGCATATTTCCCATCAAAAATCCTCCTTCATTTCCTTTAAATCTTTACGTCATACTACTGTTTCTCTTCCAAACGGAGTTCTGGTTATCATTGTTGGAATAGGTGATATCGAGTTGGGTAGCAATTTAATTCTCTCAAATTTCCTCTATATTCCTCAATTTAAGTTCAATCTCTTAAGTGTTAGCTGTCTCACGAAACAACTTCATTGTCGAGTTTAGTTTGATGATGTTTCTTGTGGTATTCAGGATCGTACACATGAATTAATGATTGGAATGGGTAGGGAAGTCGCAAACCTTTATTTTCTGGATATAGATTCTATTTCTTCACAAGGTACTTTACCTTCTCTTGTTGTTGCTTATTTTTCAAATCTTGAAATTTGGCACAAATGTTTGGGTCAACGTTTGGGTCATCCCTCTTTGTCAAAATTGAAAACTATGCAATCTTTCTTAGGTTTGTCAAAAAATGATAATAAACTTGATTCTCATTGTAAAGTGTGTCATCTTTCAAAACATAAACATCTTCCCTTTACATCTCATCCAACCACAAGTCCAAATCCTTTTGATCTTGTCCACATTGATACCTGGGGTCCATTATTTGTTCCAACTTATGACGAGTTTAGATATTTCCTCACTATAGTTGATGACTGTTCTAGAGCTACTTGGGTATATCTACATAAGGCCAAATCAGATGTTTTAGAAGTCTTCCCTGCCTTTCTTGCTATGGTTGAAATTCAGTTTGATAGGAAAGTCAAAGGAGTTAGGTCTGACAATGCACCAGAACTCAATTTCACTTCTCTTTTCGCTTCCAAGGGGATTGTTCACTTCCACTCTTGTCCTGAAACACCTCAGAAAAACTCGGGTGGTGGAACGCAAACACCAACATCTTTTAAACGTTGCCCGTGCTCTCCTTTTTCAGTTTCATATTCCTCTTTCTCATTGGGGTGACTGTGTTCTCACAGCAGTTCATCTTATTAACCGTCTCCCTGCTCATGTTTTAAATGATAAAAGTTCTTTCAAAGTTTTAACTGGCAAAATCCCTGATTATAATCAACTAAAAACTTTCGGTTGCCTTTGTTATGCTTCAACTTCTCCCAAGAGCATACATAAATTTGATCCCCGAGATAGAGCTTGTGTCTTTCTAGGTTATCATAATGGTATTAAAGGATACAAGCTTCTTAATCTTGAAAACAATTCAATCCATGTTTCAAGACACGTGATATTCCATGAAGAGCTCTTTCCTTTTGCTGGAACGGATCTAAATTCTGAATCTCAATCTTTTTTTCCTGATCAGTTTCCACAAGTTCCTGTGAAACATTCTGTTTCGGTCAATGAGCCTTCGTCTCATTCACCTTCTATAGAGGTTTTATCTTCTGTAGAACCTCTAAACGATGTCCCTGAACCTTCTGTTCAAACATCTCACAGGAAACAAAAACAGCATGCTTATCTCAAAGACTATTATTGTCATTCAATAGGGTCTTCAACCATTCACGAAATCTCATCTTCTCTCTCGTATGATAAAGTCTCTCCTCTTTACCTTTTCTTTTTAGTAGCCATTGACAAAGTTAAAGAACCTCAAACCTATGCTGAAGCGAAGAAACTGCTGGTTTGGGATGATCCAATGGATGATAAAATTGAGGCTCTTGAAGGGCCGGGTACTTGGACTATCTGTACTTTACCTCATGATAAGACACCTATTGGCTGCAGATTGGTCTTTAAAGTCAAGTTTAATGCTGATGGGTCTATTGAGAGGTATAAAGCTCGCCTGGTAGCTAAAGGTTACACACAACAAGAAGGGGTCGATTATCATGATACTTTCTCCCCGGTTGTGAAACTCACTACGGTTAAGCTCTTACTTGCCATTGCTGTTATTCGTGGGTATTCTCTTCATCAGTTAGACATCTCTAATGCATTCCTCAATGGTGATCTCGATGAAGAGATTTACATGAAGCTTCCTCTAGGGTATTCTACCAAAAAGGGGGACACTTTGCCACTCAATGCAGTGTGTAAACTTCAAAAAGCCCATGTATGGTCTTAAACAAGCATCTAGGCAGTGGTTTCTCAAGTTTTCCACTACTGTTACAGGTCTGGATTTTATTCAGATCATACTTGCTTCCTCAAGTTATCAGATTTTCTCTTCTTGTGTGTCATCATTTATGTCGATTATATCATCATTGTGAGCAACTCTGATTCCGAAGTTGATCTTCTTAAAACTCAGTTGAAGTCTTGCTTCAAGCTACGTGACCTTGGACCAATGAAGTACTTTCTTGGTTTGAAAGTTGCTTGGTCTGCTGAAGGTATTCATATTTGCCAACGAAAATATGCTCTTGATCTTCTTGATGAGACAGGTCTCCTTGGTTGCAAACCTTCAAGTATACATATGGATCCAGCTGTGAAATTGTCTAGTGAAACTGGTGGTGACTTCATTGATGCGGAAGCTTATCGTTGCCTTGTTGGACGTCTCATGTATCTTCAGATCACGCGTCCTGATATTACTTTTGCAGTCAACAAACTCAGCCAGTTTTCATCAGCACCTTGCGAGAGTCATCAAAAGGCTCTTCTCAAAGTGCTTCATTATATCAAAAGCACTGTTGGCCAAGGTATCTTCTACTCTTCCAAGTCTGAGCTTCAAATTCAGGCTTTTGCTGATGCAGATTGGGGGTCATGTCAAGACATTCGCAAATCCACTTCTGGTTTCTTCAATTTTCTTGGTTCATCACTCATTGCTTGGAGAGTTACGAAGCAAGGCGTTGTTGTTAAAAGCTCTGCTGAAGCAGAATATCGCAGTCTCTCTTTCGTAATTGATGATCTGATATGGCTTACAAACTTCTTTATTGAGCTGTGTATTCCTCTTGCTAAGCAGACCCTGTTGTTCTGTAACAACATTGATGAGATTCACATACCTCATAACTTTGTGTTTCATGAGCGTACAAAGTGCCTTGAGATTGATTGTCACAGTGTACGTGAACGTCTTGTTGTGGGCTTGTTCAAGCTTCTTCATGTTCCGACTGACTTGCAGCTTGCAGATCCTTTTATGAAGCCTTTAAACCCTGCTACTTTTCACAAGTTGTTTGACAAGATGGGTCTTCTTAATATCTTTGTCCCATCTTGAGGGGACTATTATGTATATATCATCATGTATAGATTGGTTCAATTGAGTCTGTACAGTTTGGTATAGTTAGTCTCCGGTTAAGGCTTCTGGTTAGTCACATTGAGTCTGTATATAAACCGGGACACTTGTACATTTCATAATTAATGTGAATGAGTTTATTTAGTGATAGAGCTTCGATCTCCTACTCCAAGGCTATTCTTCTCTACAGAAGAAGCATCTTCGAATCCTTCATCGAAGGTCCAACAATCTCTCTTTTCTGATTTTCCACCGCCGAATCAGCTCTCTCCTCCTCCTGAGGCGCTAGGAAAGAAGCGGAAAGGTCTAAAGTATCTAAGTAACGGACCAAGGCCTTCCGAGGTTCAGCTTTTAAGACTCAACCACCATCTCTTCATTCTTCCGCCATTGATGTGACACTACTTTAGAGTCTCGCTTTCATATCATTTCTGTCTAACCATTGTTTCTGTATGACCTTTTTTTTTTAATCTCAAGTCAACTACTACTTGTAAAACTTCTCTATGTTTTTCGGGATTCTTCTTAAGCTTCTCTGAGTTAATACTACTTTATATCTTTGCAGGAATATCAGGCACTCTTGTACTCTGCTGCCATCAAAGGTATAATATATTCCATCTCTAATTAAGCATCACATTACTTGTTTTTTTGCTTGAATTTCTGCTCAGTTCCAGCCAGAGCCATTGAAATGTATTTGGAGCTTAGGGAAGTGTGGAAGAACATGTTAAAGTATGTTCCCCCTTTTCACCCTCACACTAATATTCTGCATCTTCTTCTTTTTCACTTCTCATTTCTTATTAACTTTCTCATTTCGGCTTATAGGGCTTTACAGAACCTCTCTCGGGAAAGCTTCTTCCTGATTTGCATCCCTCAGAACAGAATGTACTCCACACTCCCGTTATCGATTTGAATGAGAACCTTATTTATACTGACTGGAAGGTAACACCCTATTCTTCAATTTGGCTACTGATTACCACCATTTGCACCATACATGTCTACGTTTTGGGGGCAAAGCAGTCCTAGTAATCTGATTTTGTTTTCTTAAGGAACACTTTATTTATTCGTTTCTGCCTTTTTTATTTACGACCAAAAAAAATATTAGCGAAAAAGAGGGTGGAGGACGTTCAAAAGACCAGGTGTTGATGCATTCTTAGAGCACCTTTCCAAATTCTATGAGATTGTCGTCTACTCTGATCAGATGGAGATGGTATTTTATTCGTCCTAGTCGTTTTGCATGTGTAATATTACCGCAATTAACACTTGTTTCTTCTCTTCTAGTACGTAGGACCGGTCTGCGAGAAGTTAGACCCAAATGGCTACATCCGTTATAAGCTAGCAAGAGGCGCTACCAAATATGGCAACGGAAATCCCCCTGCTGCAGGATCTGTCAAAGCTCAACAGAGACCCCAAGAAGATTTTGTATGTTAGGGGTAATGCTTTTGATACAAGCCTTCAGCCTGAGAATTGCGTGCCAATCAAGTCTTACAAACTCGAGTCTGATGACACAGTGCTTGTTGATCTTATACCCTTTCTTGAATGTAATTATGGTTCAAGTCTAGTCTCTTTAAGTCCTTTTATCAATGTTGGTTTGTTGGTTGATCGATCCTTTTTGTCTGTGTCTACAGATGTTGCACGTAACGGTCCAGCTGATATCAGACCGGTTCTAGCCTCCTACGAGAGGAAAGATGTTGCAAAAGAGTTCCTTGAGAGGTCCGTATGTAGGAACCTTATTTTACTACCATAGGACAACTGATATTTGTAAATAATAATAAGAACATAAATTAAAATTACAATACCAAAGTACAAGGATAAAGAAGAATTGCAGAGTCGAGATGATTAATCTCTTTCCTTAAATCTTTAAACGCCCCGTAGTGTCACGGTTTCATAGCGCTCAGATTCCTAGGATACAACTGCAACATTGTTTTTGTTTACCATCACCGAAAAACAGAATCTATCGAACCTAATTTTGTGATGTACTCTCAGACTCAAAAAATAAAAAATAAACATACCTATTCAATATGGAAGGATTTTTTCTTTTGATTGTTCATCTGAACGCCTATTCTGAACATAGAAGAAGTGGGTTTAAATAAGCTTTGTCCAAAACAATATTAACAAAACGTGTATGCATTCAATACACGAGAATGCATTGATTCATATAATTAAATTGAATCCATGACCAAATCAAATGGTAACGTTTTGCTACTAATGAAAAGATAATTATTATTTAATTAATTAATCATTAATTTGAATTTGACTCAATATTAATAAGGCAATAGACCAATAATCTATTTACTAAATCACAAATTCAATCCCAATTCTAATTCCAAAACCAAATTCTGCTTGGTTTAATCTCGGTCTAATGTGTGCACACATTTTAATTGGGTATATCTTTTCATCACTATACCATAGTATTTTTACTAGGTTTTAAACCATGTTATCACTTCTCCATATATAAACAAGAGGACTTCCACCTCATTTTTTAATGTTGGACATTTACTAGTTTTTAAACATAGTCAAATAGTCAAGCTTACAAGCTTTCCAAGTCAATGATTTAGACCAACATTTCTTATTCAAACGAACTTTGTTTTTGACACATGAATACACTATTTCAAAGTGTTTGTCAAACATTCGGTTATTCCGACGAACGTCTTCATCCAGAAACTTACCGGAAAATGATCTAAAACCATTTCGTCAAAAACGAGTTCCAACAATCCCCCACATGAATAGAAATGATTCTAAACATTAGACGACTCGACAGACTTGACTTCCTAGACAAGACTCGACCTAAAGACTTTTGAGAGTACAAACGAAAATTCCACTGCATGATGAGTTGGTAGCAGTTTTTCAGCCTTGAACCAGTCATTGTTAATAGCTATCGGATTTACTCGGCCAGGACGTGGCCATGATGTCTTGAACCTCCTGGGCTTTGGTGTAAACCTAGACAATAGCTATAACACAACTTCATTCTCTCACAGAACTAGGTTATCTATTTTGTTCATTTTGTCCGTGAACAGTCATGGTTAATCATGAGTAGACTTGAAGAATATAACATTTCCTTCATTCTCCTAGAAACGGCCCTATTTCATACTCATAAGGTGATTTGCCATTAATTTTTTTAGAGGAGTATCATGTACAACTCCATTCATATCTCAAAACAATGGAGATAAATCATTAAAAGCAAATGCTTATCCTCTATTCCTTACATATAGCACTGTTTAATCATCATAGGAACTGGGTATAGACTGAAGTCTTACAGTGCTTTGGGCAGATTTAGTTTGACTTAGTTGTCTCCTTGAACCTATTTCTTGGGATCTCCAGTCAGTTAGGTAGAGTTACCGTCAAACCTCATCTTAATTCACATGCTACCCATTCCTTTAAATGATATAACAACTTGATCTCATTACACACCTTTAATAAAAGGATCATAGGTTGTCATCACAGTGAATATAATCTCTTGAGATTAGTCGTGATCAATTGTCTAGTGATATTTTGTCATCTTTTTTCAATATACAATTAAACATTATACACAAAACTCAGTGTATAACACTAGTTTTTTTTCTTTTCTTTAAAAAAAAATTTTATATTGTAATAACTATCAATAAGTTCATTTGGCCTATTGCCAACAACTTTATATGGTAAGCAAAGCTTTCCCCACATTTCTTGAGATAACTCAAAAACATGCATATTTACATTTACCATCTCTTAAGAGTTTAGAAAGTTAATCTACAACTCCTTTAGATTTAAATGAATAAAAAGCAATTTTTGAAAAATTATTATAATTTTCTTTAAAAATGTATTTCAATCTTAGAAATTCACATTTTACATACAACTATTTTCATAGTTCTCTCAAGTTGATTAATAAATCCAAATTGTATGTTTTGAATTTTTCCAAACACATATTTTTCTTTTTAACAAATATACATATCATTACAAGATATTATTTGTGTCATCAAAACCACCATTCTATATGATTATTCTCAACCATATTGATTTTATAAACTACAATACACATGTCAGTTTAGTTACATTGGTCTGAAAATTCTCATTGTTTTTGCATGGTCAATCTTTTTGTAACTTGCATTTAAGCATTGATGAAATGTAAGTGTTTTCGATCAATATCAACAAACATTTTATTTCTTATGGCAAATTATTTATATGTGGCAGACCTCTCCCAAACTTAATTTGGGGTGTCACTCACAAAATCAATTTCCATCCATATAACATGATCCCTTAAGAATCAAAATGTTATTTATGACTATGGTTTCACCATATTTGAAACTTGAATCATTGTTCTTTTCTCATGATGAAGCACTTGATAATCAAATTAAGTTGCTCCAAAAAATCTGAAACAAGAAATCAAAAACGTTAAGCATTCTTGATAATTAAAGCAAATAATCATCTTTAACCAAGTCAAATCATTAACATATGACATATAACATTTTACTCTAATCACATTTATGAGCTATCTGATGCAATCTTGTACAAAAACGTTAGCATTGACCAAAAAATAAATGCAAAACAAATACACAAAGTAAATGCATTAAAGTCTTAACTATGCCACAAGAACATATAACGTTTACTTGTAACCTACTTTTATGAACTGGTAAAATATTTTACAAAGCACATGACAATTACTATATGTGTTGAGAAGCAAATCATTGATTTCTCAAAACGAGACAAAACAAAAGTAATTTTTGCTTAAAATAATGCCATGAAAATTCTGATGAGTCGAAACGATTACTCAAACCAAAATAATTAATTGAGTTAAACCAAATTTAACCAATAAACAAATTAAGCAGCCAAGCAATTAACCAAAGTCACAAAAGAACTATCGCTCTTTTTTACGAGACAGAAGATGCAGCAATCTATTGACACATAGCGATCAGAGACGAGGCAATAGAATCAATTAATAATATTGACTAAAGCGAATAAAGCTGATAACCAATAAACCCTGCAAAACAAACGTAAGCTCAAGAACACAATATAAAAAAAAAAACTGGCTGGATGAAGCACAGATCCATATCCTTTCGGGATTACCAAGTCACCCTTTTAGAAATATCGATCAACCTGCTCTTGTAAAATAACTTTTACAATAATCAGTCCGGTTAGTGCAAAGTAATAAAAGGATATTTTGAGTTAGGACTGATAGGACCTTATTATATCAACTACGGAGAAATCACTATTGTAAAGGATAAAATTGATAAGATTATACCAAAGATTAAGAAAAAGAAGATACAACTGCAGAGTCGAGATATTATATCTTTCCTTAACTCAAAATACGTCTCGTAGTGCGACGGTTCGATAACGTAATGATTCTCAGGATGCAACTGCAAAAAATCTTCTGATTTGCGTCATTCTATCAGAAGCCTGGCGAAACTAATTCTGTGTATACTCTTAAACTCGAAAAAGAAAAGAACAGAAGACACAAAAATAAAGAATCAAATATTCAAGTGGAAGAATTCTTTTTATTATACTTGTTCGTATGAATGTTTTCTAGAGTTAACACAAGTGCTCTTCTTATAGCTTGCAAAGATGATGCACGTTATGTAATCATATTGGAGATCAACAAACGTAACAAATCAATAATGGAAAAATTGATTTCCACAACTTATGACTTTGTACGTTTCTTCTTTTAAAGTAATAAAGAGGTTTTGACTAAATAAAAAAATCCATCAATATACTTTAATTTGGTTTACATCTTATATTTAAGTAAATACTAAAATATTTTAAGAATAAGATTTCAAAATAGATTAATTGACATAAAGTCCAATTAATCAATTAAATCAATATTCAAACCCAAATATCTAAATTGATACATTTGCTAAGTTTTTATACTTAGCCAAATTTAAAACTTTACAAACTTTTACAAACGGTGGAATAAAACTGCTTAGAAAACATTAACAAAAAACACAAAAAGGTGGCGATAATAAGCGACGACGATGGCGATAACGAAAACCCTAACGGCGGCGATGGTGAAGGGGGCAATACGGTTCGAAGTGAGGCACAAGTTTCCATCTTGACAGAAGCAGCAGTAGATCTGGAGAGTGGGGAAGCAAGGGAGTTGTCATTGGTCCTGAATCCATCGGCTTTGGTTTTGGCGGAAGTTTCCGACTTGGTTGAAGTCGAGCAGGTTTGTTCTGGTGTTGCAGAAGCCACCATTGGTGAAGTTAGAGGCGGAGTGCAGTTGCAGAATCAAAAGAGTTCCTCGCCTTGGGTGAAGAACCAGAGGGGAGGCAGTGAGAAAGAGGCAGTTTGCGAAGTTGTTGATGGAGTTGCTACTATGGTGATTCCGGAAGAGATATTTGATGAGGCTGAACTATTGTGGAAAAGCTTTGTGGTGGGTTATTTCATTGGTGATGCTCTACATGTAGGTTCAATCCATGCGACGGTCAATCGTATTTGGTCATTTTCCAAAACTGGGTCAAAGATTGATGTCCAGTTTACTGAGAAGAACACGGTTCTATTCCGTATTGAGAATAGCCAGATGAGAACTCGGGTTTTACAGAGGAAGTATTGACATGTTGCAGATATTCCTCTAGTGGTTAATATTTGGTCTCATGAGTCAGCTCTGAACCCTCCAGACCTCTCAGCCATGCCATTATGGGTTGACTTGAAGGGTGTACCCAACAAACTCTACTCACACAAGGGATTACGGTGTCTATCTAAGGCAGTGGGGACGTTTGTTAAACTCCACCCAAACACAGAGAAATGCGTCATGCTTGATGTTGCTCGAGTCCTAGTGGAAGTTGACTTGCAGAAACCATTGGTGGAAAAGATAAGTGTTTTGTGATTGTGAAGGAAAGAAGTGTGAAGTTGTAGTAATGTTTCCTTGGCTGCCACCTCGTTGCACTGTATGCCGCCGGTGGGGGCACAAAAGTCAGGATTGCACGGGAAGGTATTTAACAATACTGCAAAAGCAACAAGAAGTGAAGGAGCCAGTAGAGTTTGCTACAATACCGCAAGTATCCAAGGCTGTAGGAGGAGAAGGTCACTCGATTGAAGAACTCATACAGGATTTGGAAGCCCTTACGCCTCGTTCAATCCCAGTAGAGCCGGTGAGAACCACTACTCCACCTACTGGTCAGGAGATAGATGAGGGCCAAGGGAGCAAGAGTAGGGAGGAGTCTCAAGGCATTCAGCTCTCTGAACCAACCACTGAAGTGTTTCATACTAATAAGGAGGGCCGATGGGAAACAGACAATGGGAGGAAGAAAGTTCCAGTGATGGAAAGGAAACAGAGGGAAGAGAAAGGAATAGTGATCTTGC
>NC_027753.1:8902333-8907457 GCF_000695525.1 Brassica oleracea var. oleracea
CTTCACGCTTCAGCCCCTTACAGGGTATTGAAGAGGAGGAAGAGGAGGAGTATGAAGAGGCAGGAAAGGAAATTGAAGAGGGATAGATTTATGAAAGCAAAGCAGAAGGAAAGAAGATACAGCGTACGCTTGCTACAAGTCGAGGAAAGCGTGTTGCTAATGTGTCTTCACATAAGCAGTTGTGGGGGAAAACAGCTCGAGCTAAGGACCTGATGTTAGCTGGCAAGCAGGGTACTTCAAAAAAATCTTCCGGTAGGAAGTTATGACGTCTCTCTTTGCTTGGAACATGTGTGGTTTTAACATGACACGCAAGCACAGAGCACTTAAAGAGTGGCTACAAGTGGAAAAGCCTTGGTTTGGTTGTTTGCTTGAAACGCGAGTTCAAGAATCTAATCTACATAGATGTATGATTGCAGCCATGCCAAACTGGAAAGTCCTTACGAATTATGAGTTCCACCACTTAGGAAGAATTTGGGTTTGTTGGCAAGACAATGTGGTAGTAACGAAGCTGCATATGAGTGCTCAGGTTATCACTTGTGCCGTCCAGATACCTAGTACTGGGGAACAGTTTATTTGCTCAGCCGTCTATGCTTTCAACACTGCAGCAGAGAGAGTTCAATTATGGGAGGAGCTAAGAGGGGTACGAGCTGCCTACGATCATTTGGGGTTTGCCTTGGGTTTTAATTGGAGACTTTAACGAGACTCTAGCTTCCTATGAACATTCTCGAGTGTTGGATTACCGTCATGATCAAGTGCGTATGAGACACTTTCAGGAAGCCATGACAGATTGTTCAGTGATGAACCTACCGTATACTTGAGCTTTGTTTACTTGGTGGAACAAGAAGGAATATGATCCAATAGGAAAGAAGCTTGACAGAGCGTTGGTTAACAGAGAATGGTTGATGCGATACCCATAATCATCTGCCCACTTTGCTGCTGGGGGAGTATCGGATCATGCCAGATGCTTGATTCGCACATCAGGAACGCTAAATGAAGCTAGTAAACCATTTCGGTTCTTCAACTACCTAGCTGAACACGAGGATTTCTTACCGATTATTAAAGAGGTCTGGGAATCTACGGAGGCTCTTCATCATTCCCGGTCAGCGTTATCTCTTTTGCACGGGAAGTTAAAACTCCTTAAACAACCGCTCCGAGCACTGAACTGTACGCATTACGGGGATTTACCGGCTCGAACCAAGCAAGCATATGAAGAGTTATGCGACTGTCAAAATAGAGTGTTACAGAACCCAACCCCTGGAAATCTTGCAATGGCTGCTGAGGCGGAAGAGAGATGGAACAAGCTAGCCCGTATCGAGGAGAAGTTCTATAAGAAAAAATCTTGTATCCGTTGGTTGCAAGTAGGAGATCAGAATAAAAAATTCTTTCATTGCTTTGTTCAGACGCGAGCAGCTAGGAACACAATCAGAAGTCTGGTTAATGATCAAGGAGAAGTGCTCACCTCATTGTCTGACATTAAGAAAGAAGCAATATCTTGTTTTCAGACGTTCCTCCAGAGTTAAGATGCCACAACATAAGATATTTCAGTCGCTGCTTTACAGGATCTATTTACCTACCGATGCTCTAATCCAGAAGCCGCAGTGCTCATTGGTCCAGTTACAGCAGTGGATATTCAGAAGGCTCTTCATTCTCTACCGAACGACAAGGTCTCAGGACCTGATGGGTTAACTAAGGAATTCTTTGTAGCAGTGTGGCCTATTATAGGAAGGATTTCATTGTAGCCGTGCAGTCCTTTTTCATCTTTGGTTTCATGCCCACTGGAGTGAATGCAACCATCTTATCTCTGGTCCCTAAAACTACAACTGCTCAAACTATGAAAGACTATAAGCCTATAGCTTGCTGTAACTTCCTTTATAAGGTAATTTCAAAAATCCTAGCAAATCGACTCAAGGTTATCTTCCCTGAAGCGATAGAGGCTAACCAGTGTGCTTTCATTACGGAGAGACTGCTGCTGGAAAATTTACTGCTTGCCTCCGAACTTGTCAACAGATATCACAAGACAACTGGGAAAGGGAAATGTGCGATCAAGTTTGACATCTCGAAGGCCTTTGACACTGTGAAGTGGTCTTTCATCATCTCTGTTCTCCAAGCAATGGGATTGTCGGCTTAGTTTATACACTGGATACGTTTGTGTATTTCAACTGCAGCCTTCTCGGTCTCAGTGAATGGAAGCTTAGAAGGGTTTTTTTACAAGTGCTAGGGGTATCAGACAAGGATGCTCTCTCTCACCCTATTTATATGTCATCCTCAACAATGTCATATCAAAGCTCCTAAACCAAGCAGCGGAAGCGGGGGTATTTTCTTACCACCCACAGTGCAAGGAAGTGAAGCTCACGCACTTATGCTTTGCTGATGATATATTGGTCTTTACCAAGGGCACGAATGAATCACTTTTGGGAATATTGGAGACAATGAAACGGTTTGCAACGATGTCTAGGCTTCACATCAATGCCACCAAGTCGTCTATCTTCGCCTCTGGAAGCAATGTGAGTGATCTCCTAGATACAGCAGAGGCTCTGCACATAAGGGTTGGAACGCTTCCTATCTGCTATCTAGGCATGCCTTTAACTACCAAATCTCTTACCAGCCACGACTATGAGCCACTTATCGATAAGATACGAAATCGTATGCTCTGCTGGTCCAACAAAATACTCTCCTTTGATGGTCGATTGCAGCTGATTAAGTCAGTTATTTCAAGCACAGTCAATTTTTGGAGCTCAGCATTTATACTCCCTGTCAAGTGTCTTGATACCATCAAAAGCATGTGTAGCGCTTTTCTTTGGTCTGGTTCACCTACTCAAACACACAAGGCGAAAGTGAGTTGGAAAGATCTTTGTTGTCCTAAGGATGAAGGTGGACTTGAGATTAGGAAACTCAGAGAATCTGCAAGAGTCTTTGCCCTGAAACTGATATGGAGGTTGTTCACACAATCAACTTCCCTCTGGGTAAGCTGGGTAAGTCACTATTTACTGAGGTACAATTCTTTTTGGGATGTAAGAGATGATTCTAAGGGGTCGTGGATATGGAGGAAATTGCTTAAGTTAACGGATGAAGCTTACCAATTTCTCTTGACAGAAGTTAAGGATGGGCGCAGCTGTCACTTTTGGTTTGATAACTGGATGGCCAAGGGTCGTTTGATAGATATAACTGGAGCTGTTGGAACTACTTATTTGGGGCTTCTGAGGCATGCTAAAGTCAGTAATGCCGCTACGGAAGAGGGCTGGATCATTAGAGGGAGACGCAGCCGCCGCTATCATGATTTATATGAAAGCATTATGGCGATTGATCCCCCTAAGGCTGATAATGGTGCAAATGTAGTTTTGTGGAAGCATGGGGATGATGATTACAAGGCCAGTTTCTCAGCTGCAAGGACATGGGAACAAGTGAGATCAAAACGGAATAAGGCTGCCTGGCGCAAGGTAGTTTGGATTCCACAAGGAGTTCCTCGATACGCTTTCATTACTTGGTTAGCTGTAAAAAATAGGTTGTTTACAGGAGACAGGATGAGACAATGGGGACTGGTACAGGGATGTGAATTATGTGGAGAAAGAGATGAGATGAGAGACCATCTCTTCTTCGCATGTCCCTTCTCCTATACAGTATGGGAAAGCTTGGCTCGAAACCTTGTAGGAAGTGGGATAAATCCGGACTGGCAGTGGACGTTGCAGCGGTTGCAGAGAATGAGAGTGAAAGGAATGGATTCATGTCTAGCTAAACTCTTGTTTCAGACTACACTCTACCATATTTGGAGAGAAAGAAACGCTAGAAGACATCAGACACCGAGAGTTTCCACAGACTGTTTGCAGGGGTTCATATACAAGGCGATGAAGAACATGATCTGCTCTCTCAAGTACAGGCCTCTCCATAAGCTGGAAGGATTAATTAAAAGATGGTTTGAAGTAACAGCATAGAAGTAGACATCACATTTATAGAATAGTTTTTTCAGTTTTTAAAGGTTGTGAGTTGTACATAACATTCTTTTGATAGTTCAATAAATTTGAAATTTCATCAAAACAAAAAAACTTTACAACTTTTTATATCATTCACTTTAGACCTTCATTTATCATTCAAATCAACTCCGATTTTGACCAACAAACACACTAACTCATAGTGTTCACGGTGACGATTACATCGTGCCCAAATTCTGGTCCCTTCGACAGACGTCTCCGTCGAAAAATCCATCGGAAAAATGGTCTACGCCACTTTATCAAAAACGAGTTCCAACACTGTAGAGTATCAAAAGCGAGTCGAAGATAACTTTTTTTTCTTTGCCTATTGTATTATTGCAATAACTGTTGCTATGGTTGTCCACTAACACTACAAAAAAAAAGAGTGAATTGTATCACTTAAATTACATCACAAAAATAAATGATACTATTTTACATTACTTATTCTTAAATGAGATAAATAATTATAATTTTAAATCAGTTATAGTAATTGATGTTGTTATTAATTATTTTAACATCACTTCAGAAAAAATGATATGATTTCTTTTAATTTGTATCATTTTAAACAAACTGATATAATTATATCAACTTAAATCAATTACATAATTGATGCATTTATAATTTTTTGTTAACGTCGCTTATTTACGTGATACAAAATTTACATCAATTCAAATTGATGCTCATTTATGTTACTGCATTTTTAATAGAAATTTAATAAACTGATGTTATTTATCTAAATTTATATAAGTTTTTTAAACACTTTTTGAAACACCAAATTTATATAAGCTAAAACATTTTGTCTATATAAATTTATCTTTCTCAATTCATTTATTTAAATTTCCACAAGTCTTTGGTAAGAGGATTAATGCAACTACTCGGCAAGAGATTAAAGATGTACTTGGCATACATAATGATGGTGGAAAGTACTTGGGAATTCCAGAGGATATTAGTGGCTCTAAATGCAAACTCTTTGCATTCCTAAAGGATAACCTGATGCATAGAGTAAATGGATGGATAGGTAGATGGCTCTCAAAAGGGGGGAAGGAGGTAATGATCAAATCCATTTTGCTCGCTCTTCCGACATACGTTATGTCGACGTTTCTGCTCCCATTGGAGATTTGTGAAAACCTCGCTAGTGCCATTGCACAATTTTGGTGGA
>NC_027753.1:8908195-8908936 GCF_000695525.1 Brassica oleracea var. oleracea
GTATATTTCCAGTGGCAAGCGTCTACACGAACATGGACTATCTATTCTGGAGGAAGAATGAAATCTTAGAACCAGACCAAGACAGGGATCCTTATCCCTGGATAATATGGTATATTTGGAAGGCTCGTAATGATAAACTTTTCAGGGGAATAGACAGAGACCCATTGGAACTAGTTCGATACGCAGAAAGTGAATGTCAAGCCTGGTTTAATGCAGACGACATAATACCACTAGTAGTCCAGGTCAGCAATAATGAGGAAAGCCAAGCCTTAAGCTTGGGTAATATTTGCCTATTAGATGGATCTTGGACAGCTTCTGATCGCTTTAGTGGATGTGGATGGGTCTGGATAGATAGCGGTGAGAACACACAACTTATGGGAACACGAAATTTCATGAGATGTGAATCAGCATTGCATTCGGAGGTAGAAGCACTGCGATGGGCGATGGAGAATATGCTTCAACACTCGCCATGCCAGAGCTTTGGAACAGATTGCAAGGAGCTGATTGCAATGATAAAGGAACCCCAAGAGTGGCCAAGTTTCGCGACAGAATTGGAGAAGATAGAGACGCTGCAGATTTGCTTCCCGGATTTCAAAATCACCCATGTGCCACGAGTGCGCAACCAGTTTTTTGATTTTTTGGCTAAAACTGCTAGGACCTTTCGTAGAGAGTTACTTTTCATTGGTTGTTCTATTCCGGTCTGGTTACCCAGACCACCTCAAGCTTGAGTAATAGAATAGC
>NC_027753.1:8908944-8914668 GCF_000695525.1 Brassica oleracea var. oleracea
AAAAAAAAAAAAAAAAAAAAAAAAAAAAAGTCCACAAGTAAGATGTTAAAATCTCTGAAAAGGAACAAAATACAATTACAAATCGCTTAAATGAATATCCTAAAAATCAAAAAACCAGAGATTACGAGAAGTGGTTACGATTTTTATGGCTTTAACTTTTCTTTACTCACGATGATGAATTCTGTTTCTTCTTTTTCTTTTCCAAACAATTCTGTTTCTTCTTATGCAGGAATTTAAAGAAACTTCAGGTATGCATCAGATAAATCTGACGAGATGTTTCTGAAAAAGTATTTTTTTCCCTTCTTCTTGTTTCCATTTTTTCTGAATATCACAAAATTTTAAGACTTTATGTTCATAGTAAAATGATATTTTCTATAGGATCGAGAACGTATGGAGATATAAGAAGAGACGATGGTGACTCATAATCTAAAGGAAAAGTAGAAGTGTCAAGAAATCAAGGTTGAAGGAGAATGTTTTGATGATGAAAAGAGAGAGATGGAGAACGAGAAGAAAATGAATACGAATCTTGAAGAAATTCTCATAGCTAATTCTTTTTAACTTTTTTTTTTTAATAATTCTTTTGATCTCTCAGTTCATCTTCTTCCGTCTTCTTCTTCTTACTTTGTTTTAAGTCTCTTTAAATTTTGTAATTTCTCTTTCATCGTCACATGTAATATAATGTAAAAATATTTTATTTAGTTTATCTATTTAACATCAATTTATGTACAAATTACGGTTGGTCCGCCCTACGTGCGGATTGGTGAATATATAAAATAAATATTTTTTACTAAAATTATTTGAATTTTATTTAAAATTCTTAAAATTATTTTAAATTTATAATTATAAACATATTTTTATCAAAATATCATATTTTGAAATTTAATAAATTTTGTTGGTTAAATTTGAAACTAACCGTAACATCCATTTTTTTGTTAGGATACAAATATATTAAATAAAAAGAAATTCAGGAAAAAAAAATTATTTTCCTAATTTTTATTCTAAGTTGGCTATTTATTTTAGATATTTATATGTTTTTGTTATTTTACGTATTTAGGGCTATGTTATATTTTCATCAAATTTAGTTGTTATATAGAGATATTCAGATTTTTTTTTTTTTGAAAACTTTTTTGATTATTTATTGATATTTAATTGTTGTTTTCCTTGTGGATAATCGCACGTACAAAGTAAATAAGACAATATTGTAAACTAACATAAAATGTTGCAGTTTTTTTTTTTGAACTTTAAACATTTGCATAAACTGAAACAAAGATCTATAGTACTTGCTGGTTTTATTTTACATTCATAAGCTAATCAAATGCACATAAAAGACACCAGAAAGTTAAGATTTAAGTTCAAAAACAGATGTAGAAGAAAATGTTGCGATCACATAGCCATTGCATATAAAAAGAGAACCCAATAATTATTTATCTAAGATGCTGCCATGATCAAAGAGGTAACTTCATTTATCCCCTTCAATACCAAGAAAAAATGAATTCTCCATATATCATCTGTTACTACCGTGTTAGGCATGCTTAGCATTACGCGAAGACACCAACTCACGCTTCTTTGTCACTCTCTTTTTACTCTCCTTAGATTTCCCATTAGCAGATTGAAAAGCTATCCCTTCAGCTCCCCAAATAGCCTTTGACAACTAATATCACTTTTGTTAATGAGGATTCGAAGCAGAAGCTTGTTCACCCTGTCATTTTCGTAGTTGTATATTTCTTTATCATAGTCTGGAGATTCTCCTTGAACTGTCTCAAGGTAACATCAAAGCTAAGAGAACCCTTCATGGAATTATAGAGTGAGCGCCTGTCTTCTAGTGGATTCTTCCCATTGTAATCAATTATACCTTGTAGAAAAACAATTTCATCTTTCTCACCAAAAAGTCTTTTGAAATTTGATCTCATTTCTCACCTTGTTTATATATTTTCTTGGCTCTCTTCGAACTCACGTCGGTTGAGACCTCCTCCAACCAGCCGCTTCCTCCTTGACAGTTGAACCTTATCGGAACTCCTTGGTTGATGATCTTCCGGCTCGGACCATATTTGTTTCTCGCCGCTTGAAGATAAGGTTGGAACCCGGTTAGCACTTACGGTGGCTGGAATAAAAATTCTCCTGAAACAGAATTGAGAAGGTTTCATAATCAAGAAGCGGAAGCTAAATGCTGATTAAAAAATCATATAGAACAGCTAGCAATGTTGACGGTAGGTCTCTATTATCAAATGCTTAAGAAAAGACTCACTTTTGAATCAAAGTAATAGCATATCAACGGACATGAGTTCATCACCGGCGCTTCCCAGAATCACCGCAATCTAACCTCAACTGTGGAAGAACATCTACCGGATTTCATATAAGCGAGAAAAACTTTAGAGTTGGCCATTTCACAAAAAATAATTTTTTTTTATCACATCACAAAAAATAAATCTATTGCGTTGTTTGAACTGATTGATAAGATGATTTCGAGTGGAGGAATACTTACCTTTTTATAGTCGCAGGTACACCACCTCGCTGAAGAAAATCTCGCATTGAAGGCTATATCATGATTAATTGAATTAATAAGAGATTTAACACGAAGATTCCATAACGTTTCGGTGGTGATAATGTTTTCGGTGGTGAAGACGAAGTTCAGAGGTCGCGATGAAACGAAGAACAATGACGAACACTGAACTTGTGAAGCTGGTTTGTTCAAAATGAGGCCCAAAACAATAGCAAGCTCACAAAAAATAAACGATGACTTTCTGATTAAATGAAACAGTAATTTTAGTTACCGTGACACGTGTTGGCATGTCGTTCAACAAATTTCCTAGGTGGAATCTGATGTGGCACGTCCAAGAGGGAAGAGAATCCTATTTTATATATAAAGATGTTAATACTAGTTTGAATCAATAATTACAAACGATAAAAAAATATTTTAATTTTAATATTAATTTAGCTTTAATAATTATAAATTATATAAATATTTAAAATCATTTATTTTAATCGATGAATATATACATCACTTTAAAAGACCGATGTAAATGTTGGTATCATTTTTTACAATCGATATATATTGGAATCATTTAGAATAAATGATGTAAATATTAAATTGTTTTTGGTATCATTTGCTAACATCACCACTTTCAGAGTCATTTATTTAAATGAATCAAAACTTATTTACATCATCTATAACTAATACAAATATATAAAATAAATGATGCTAAACAACCATTTTTTTGTAGTGCAAGCCCCGTCTTGTGAATATGCAGGCGAATGCAAGAACAACTATTATGGAGGCGTTAAAGGATCATAAAACATTTTATTATGTATAGTGAGAGACGATTATATCTTCGTTGATGCACACCATGAAACGGGAACAGTAGCTACTGTTCTGCGCAGTGAGATTTAGGTCAACTTCGATAGTTCGAATCCAGTCTTTTTCATCGAAAAGAGTTTTATCTTCTTACCTAATTTTTGCTCATGTGACCTTTTGTCTCGGATTTACATAGTAAACTTTTCCCAGACATGAGACAACCAAAATGAATGAAACGTGCCTTTTTATTTGATTAACGAATATAGTTTGTTCTAACATGCTTTGTTTTATTCTTTTCTGATTTCAAAGGCCCTGTAGGTTAAACCAACGATTATTTTGTCACATTATACAATGTGTCAAAGGATAATTTAGTGGCAATTGACAGACAAATAGTTAAGATTATTACATTTCCCAGTTCGTTCAAATGGATTAAGTATACAATTTGGAGAAATTTCATCAAACTGACTCGTGAATATCCTAGTATATAAAAAGAGCTAAATCATTGCTTCCTAAGCCTATCCACATGTGCACAAATATTCAGGACCAACCAATACGCCAGGTCATCACGAAGTGGACTTCCAATTAAAAAAAACGAAATCTTCGCGGCCCAGTCCATAGCCTCATCTCGCAGCCTCTCTTGATACGGATTTTGTCACAGCCCATTAAACCCACCTCCCAGACCAATCCAGAGACGCTCTTACGGTTCGGGTTATATCGCCCCTTTCTCTGAAATCATCATCCCTAACCCGAAGCGCCGTCTCGATCTCTTTCTCGATTCTCTTCCTCTCCCCCAACTCATCCCCCATAACCCCTCCGATGAGAGTTCTGGTACTTCAATGTGCTCTCATAAATCCTCCATTCAAGATCCCTACAGACCTTCCACATCCCCTCTCCGTCTCGATGATATCTAGATCCCTATTTATACCCTTACCTCAGATCGTAAAATCCATACTCGTACCTCAGATCGTAAAATACATACCCTCATCATGGCGACAACGGTGAAAACGACTGCGATCCGCACCGGCAAAGCTTCTCCTCCTCACCTCTTCCGACATGTTTCACCAGGGCCAGACGATTCCACCTTGAAGTTTAGGCTTCTTCATTTATGGGAAGCTCGCAAGAATATCAAAGGAGGACCAGGGATCCTTCTTGGGATCGAGATGCTTATGATCGATGCGGAGGTATGTCTTTATTTTTCATTATATTAGCGAACATTAGGTTGAGATGTTAGCGTATGTTGGAAAACAAAAATTTGATTGATTAAAATAAAAACTTGATTGATTCATAAAAAACTTGATTGATTAAACTAAAAACTTAATTGATTCGTTTGAATTATATTACCGTCTCTTTGATTGGTTTTCCTTGGCCTCTTTTCGAGAAAAAAAAATTGATTGATTCGTTTGAATTATATTACCGTCTCTTTGATTGGTTTTCCTTGGCCTCTTTTCGAGAAAAAAAAATTGATTGATTCGTTTGAATTATATTACCGTCTCTTTGATTGGTTTTCCTTGGCCTCTTTTCGAGAAAAAAAAATTGATTGATTCGTTTGAATTATATTAGTGTATCTTCGATTGATTAGAGAGATTTGTTTCTGTTGCTTTAAACGCTTATAATTTTAATCACTCTGAAAAAAACACTTGGTTTTGCTTATCTTTTATTATATATTAGCTTATCTTTGATTGGTTTTTCCCTTTCATTATTCACTTAAGAGTGCTTTGATAGAGATCAGATTAGTATAGAACATGGCTTCGTGTAATACCAAAACTGTAAAGTTTGTTTTTGTTGGCGCTTATAATTTTATATCACTCTGGAAAAAATTGATTGATTCGTTTGAATTATATTGGCGTATCTTTCATTGATTAGAGAGATTTTTTTTCTGTTGCTCTAAACGCTTACAATTTTAATCACTCTGAAAAAAACACTTGGTTTAGCTTATCTTTGATTATCTTTTAGCTTATCTTTGAGTGGTTTTCCTTTTTCATTATTCACTTGGGAGTGCTTTGATAGAGATCGGATAAATATTTGAACGCTTATAATTTTATTTGAACGCTTTCAACTGACTCGATATTGTATCTCTGTTCTGTAGGGTAATTTGGCTCAGGGGTTCATCGGTCAGAACCGTCGCAACCAGTATGAGAAAGAGCTCCAGCGTGGGAGAATCTACACACTGACAAACTTCTATGCATCCAACAGCAAGGTGATGTACCATGTTGCTTATCAGAGGCTGGTAATTTGCATCTCACACGCTTATGCCCTGTCAAAGGATGAAGAAGACATTGAAGGCATTTTGACAGAGCGCTTCAGGGTCCGTTCCTTTTCAGAATTTGAAGCCAACTGCGATCTCAGAGGGGATCTTCACGGTACGGTTTAAATATTTTCTTATCATGTTTAACCATTCCAATCGGTTAACTTTGTATTGCGTGTAACTGTTT
>NC_027753.1:8915252-8933683 GCF_000695525.1 Brassica oleracea var. oleracea
TCAAGCGTCAGCCTGCTCAGGTAATCCCATTCCGTTATTACAATCAAACACTTTTCTCAATGTAGTTGCTGACAACGCTTAGGATGTGATTTCAGGTTGCCTACTTTGACTGCATTGCCACAATTGATGATGTCAAGCTTGGCACTGAGTGGTATTACATTGCTTGCATGGATTGCCAGACCAAGTTAAACCGTGGGCCGACAACATTGCTTTGTCCAAAATGCGGGAATGAAAATGCTACTGCAGTAGCCAAGTAAGTTTCTCCTCTCAAATATGTTTTCAAGCGACAATGTATATACTAATCATTTGGTTTTCAACCAGCTATCGGGTGGAGCTGTCTGTCTATGATAATGATGAGCAGTGCACGTTCATCATTCTCGGAGATGCTGGGAAAGATCTCACAGGCAGGAAAGCAACAGAGTTGATCGATGCTTATGTTCATGTAATTGTTGTTCTGATGATAAATGATAATTTCCATAATCTTGACACTTATTTTAATCATAGAGTCTACCAAGTTGATAAATGTATTCTGTTATATTAGGAAAATGGTGGAGATGCGGCTGAGCTTGAAGTTCCACTGCCACAGTGTTTCATTGATACAATAGGCCAGACAAAGAAATTCAGGATCAAGGTGGCTCACTACAACTTCACTTCTACCCGACTGTCCTTGACCGCTACCAAGATAGTCTCACCAGCAGAGTTACCACCAAAGAATCCCCCACTCAAGACGCCACCAGGAACTGAAGTGGAGAACACAGAGTTGGCTGAGAGTAGTGGTGGTGGTGCTTCAGCTATAGACGACCAGAAGAAAGCAAAGCGTACCAAGCGTAGTGGCTAGATCACATGCAGAATGGTCACTCTATCAGTGGCTGGTACAGACTGCCCAGTCAGGATGATTTTCTAATAACAGTCTATTTATCTCTCTTAAATCAATTTGTTTTTGCTTCTTGCTAAGACAGTTTAGGATTGGAAACACGTTATGGTTTGGTTTTCTTATTTGAGTTATTTGGTTTTTATTCATAGCTTTGTTATGAAGTTTAAGAATGGTCAGCATTATCATATTAAAGTTGTTTGGTTTTCATTCCTAACTTATTAAAGTTGTTTGATCAGCATGCATTTTACATACGTATACGTACTTAAGAACCTAATGCATGCATGGATTGGTTTATGTCCATGCTGATATTAATTTAATTAAAGAAACTGTAATATTAGCTGCATACTGATTTGTATACATTGTTGGAGGTTTTTTGAATTTATAAATTCATTTTTGAATTAAAACATTATTAGTATTGATATATTAATTTAATACTTTAATCCAAAACTATAATAATAACAAATATACACATTATTAGTATTGATATATTTCATCATTATAATTGTTTGCAAATGTAGATTTTCCTATTATGTAGAAGATGCTTTTTAAAAAAAAACTGATCACCGCTTCCAACATTTTCGCATTATAAAATAAACAAAACTTAGTTTTTCCTTTCAAAAACTCCAAAACTCCAAATTTTAATTGAGCTGACTTTTATTAAACATGTAATCCGCGCGAAGCGCGGACACCGATTCTAGTCTATTATAAAGGTATCTGTTAACATAACAACAGTCTTATCTCACTTGAAACTTGTCACTGTAAAACCAAAATAGATTTTATCACAGGTCAATAGTGTGATATTTATTAAAACTAATAAAATGTCTTCAAACAATATACCAATAATTAGAAGATTCCAAGTTAAGAAAAGTTAATCAGAGGGATAGTACTAATTAAAAGGAGTAAGAAGTATATGATTAGATTCAGGTAACATTGGATTTATGGAGTCTTGAAAAGTCAAAGGACGATGGCTTCACGTAAGTTTAGACAAACATGGACATACGTCACTACAAACGTCACCTTTCTTTTTCCTTTGGAACCTCCTTTCCCTTTAGACCATGATTATCGCTGCACGGTTTCGTAGGTCGATTTTTAATTTTTAAATTCTTTTTTTTGCTGATTAAAAAAAAAAAAAAAAAAAAATCGAACCAATCGTGGGCTGCCACATGTCAATGGGGTCCGCGAACAGTCGATCTTTATTTAGCTTCTTCTGTCACCGTTTTTAACCCAAAAGGTGAGACTCCCAACTTAAAAACCCCACTTATATCATGTGATAATCATGCCCTTAGCTTTACAAACAGAGTACAATTTCTTAATTTTTGTTTTCTCATTAATTGGCAAATTATAATCATAATATAAGTATTCTCTGTGTTGGGACAATAGAGAGCACACTGAAAATCCTAGTTACAATTTTCTCAAAACATACTAGCGCTATACTATTTTTTTCCTTTGAACTATTCATTCAAGTAGATTAGATATATAAAATACTATATAAATAACAATTTAGGAGGTTAAAAGAAAAAGCAGGTGCTACAAAAAATTATGTAATGACTGATGAGCCTTGAATGTGTAGATAAGCAGAAGAATAATATTACTAGGAATGAAGCAAGAGAAGTTACAAAACTGAAAGCGTCTTTGCTTGTCATATCAAGTTAACAACCTCTTACAATTTAACACAAAAACATTAAGAATACAAAACACACAGCAAAACAATATTTTATTACTCAGAAGTCGTGGCCATCTCTCCTATATAAAGCTTAGTTCATCTTCTTCTCCACACAACCAACCATTCACCACTTCCCTCTTCTTCCAAAGCCCAAATATTTTAATGGCACCCTGCATCTACACGTCCAATACCCATCTATCTCAAGACGACAATTCTCGGTCCCGTTACATGAATCTATTCCCTGATCGGATTCAACGAACACACATCACGAAAACCTACAACTCAAACTCTCTGGACGGTGAAGATGATGATGTCTGGGTTAAGATGCTAGAAGAAGCTAAATCCGACGTTGAGCAAGAACCCATTTTGTCAAACTACTACTACTCTTCCATTACGTCGCATCGCTCGTTAGACACCGCTTTGGCGAACATTCTCTCCGTAAAGCTCAGCACTTTAACCTTACAAAGCAACACCCTCTTCGAACTCTTCATCGGCGTCTTACAAGAAAGCCCAGAGATCATGGAATCTGTGAAGCGGGACCTGTTAGCAGCAAAGGAAAGAGACCCAGCTTGCTTAAGCTACGTCCATTGCTTCCTAAGCTTCAAAGGCTTCCTCGCTTGTCAATCTCATCGCATCGCTCACAAGCTCTGGTCTCAAGACAGAAAGATCCTCGCTTCACTCATCCAAAACAGAGTTTCCGAAGCTTTCGCCGTCGATATTCACCCGGGAGCGAAGATCGGAGATGGGATTTTGCTAGACCACGCGACGGGGGTGGTGATCGGAGAGACGGCGGTGGTTGGACACAACGTTTCGATTCTCCACGGCGTGACGCTGGGAGGAACAGGGAAGCAGTGCGGCGATAGGCATCCGAAGATCGGCGATGGAGTCTTGATCGGAGCCGGGAGTTGTATACTGGGGAATATTACGATCGGAGAGGGAGCTAAGGTTGGATCGGGGTCGGTGGTGCTTAAGGACGTGCCGCCGCGTACGACGGCGGTTGGAAACCCGGCGAGATTGATTGGGGGGAAGGAGAATCCGAAAACGGTAGATAAGATTCCAGGTTTGACCATGGACCAGACATCGTATTTGACCCAATGGTCTGATTATGTTATCTAAACACAACAACAAGTGTAATAATTGTCCCTTGCGCTGCGTTTTCCTCTAAAAGCTAAGATTAATCTCATTTGAGTAGTCTTAAGTTAACTCTTTAACCAATTTGCTGAAAATGAAAGTATGAAGACTGAATAATGAATCAGTGATCATGCGGAAGTGGCAGAGGAAGAGCAGCTATCCAAAATTGGTGACCTTCATCAAAACGGGAAAAAAATAAATACATTAATAAAACAAAAAAAAATTACTAATTGGATAAATAAAAAAATAAAAAAATTTGTTCATTTTGTTCTTCATCAAAAATGGAGATTTTTTTTTTTTTTATAAATTCATTTTTTCATAGAATTAAAAAAAAAATATAGTTTAAGATCCGCCTATCAATATTTTAACCAAAAATTCATTTTAATTGGTATAAAATTCGAGGAACCAACAATTCACCATAATTTTTTGCTATAATTTGGTCACTGATTACTTTACTTACACTGAGAGCTGAGTCCATTATTCAGTATCAAAGACGCTTTGCATTTTTTATCAGGTAGATAAAGACATTTTAGATAGTTACAAGACGTATAAGTTAATTAGGTTGGTCTGAGCCAATATTCTTAATGTTTAATGTATAAACTTTTACATCCATATGAACACAAAATACATATCTTGAAGCTAAAAATACAACAATTTGTAAGACCAAAACCTATCAGAATTCATGTGGTTTTGAGTCATAAATAAACCAAAAAAGCTTTAATGTAAACCCCTAATGACAAGGGGGATTCTTACTTTAAATACTGGTGTTATGGGTGGTCTGCTTCAGAGGAGTTGCACGTTTGTTCAGTTTGGTCAAGAGGTAAGCCAATGCTGCTTTAGCACCTAAGGCTGAGTGACCACGTGACAAACATATAGCAGCACCACCCACAAAAACCAGACCTTTTGCTATGAGTTTCTTCGATGGCTTTCTCGATAGCTTCTTCTGTTTTGCTACTTGAGTCAATATTTCTTCACCGCGATTAGTTCCCATGGAGACTGTGACATCCACTGTCTGGCTTTCTAACTCTGATGGAACCTGTACGAACAAAACGAGGATGTCAAAAAGAAGGAAACCCGTTGCTTCATGCACATTCAGTTTCAGGACGCAACATGTCACCTTTGCGATTAAGGTGAGAGCAGATAAAACGGAGCCTTGAGGTGTATGACTGATGGCAACGTAATTACGAAACGCATTGTCCATCTTACAAACGTAACTCCATATGCCTTTAGAGAAAGCGAGCTTGGCCATCTCAACATTCAACCCCGCATTTTCCTGGTGGAACATTTTGATCTCACAAGCATTTCTTCCAGGAACTGCAGAAGAGTTTAAAGGGTTTAGCATTCCCCGATTCACAATAAATCAATACATCTCGGATTACATAGATAGACGATCTATTGGAACAACACTTGATAAGTCGAATTATGGATAAACCCTAAACCACTCACCTCTCCTGATCCGCCAACCAGATCTAAAGTGACTGACACGAACATACTTCCTCTGTCGCGGTACCATATCGTGATCACATTCCTAGTAAATAACACACACAAAAAAAAGAAGAAGTTAAATGCCACGCTCCATGACAGAGAGAAGGAAGTTTTATAAGTTCAATTTTACGAAATAAAAAAAAAGAAAACCTTAGTGAAACAGTAGAAGTTGTCATTTCCGTGCCACAGCTTCCAAGCAAGGACGTACTCCCTTGATGTCAACAAAGGAAATTTTTTGAGAGTGCGACCAATCTCAATTCCGGTATGACTGTCAACCTGAAGTTGGTGATGATCAACGACAGTCTTATCCCATTGCTTCCTGTAATCATTGTCCATGTAAAAGTCCTTCAACACCTCAGCGGAGCAGTCCTCAAATACAGTCACACTTAAGTACTTCATCGGACCACCATCCTAACAAGAACAACAAAAAGAAGCAATGGGGTAAGGGTTATACTTGGCAAATCAGAAAATCCAAGTAAAAAAAAAAAACGAGTTAAGCTTTGTATTAATTATTACAGTTGGCTTGCAGCGTTTAGCAGAGTATGAAATTCGATTGTTGGTTTTGTGAATAACATGTTCCCACATCTCAGCAGCCTCATTGCGTTCCTCCAAGTTTTGGATCAACCATTTCAAATCATCATCAGAAACAACTCTAGGTGTCCTGCAAAGCATATAGAATGAATGAGTGTGAATGAAATCATACTAAAAAAAAAAAAGAAGAAGCAAAAGCATTCTTCTATTAAATCAAGACGATGACATTTACTAATAATAATAGCTCAACGAAATTAAAACCAATCGACATTATTAGAAAGCAGCGTAGCTTCTTCACTAAACCCAAAACGCTTACCAAATTAGAATAGAAAACTAATTTCGGAAGTAAGAACCTAACACAGAGAAAGAGTAAAAAAAACAAAATTAAAAAACTTTGATCAATACATACCTTGATTGGATTTGGGCATGGGAAACAGAGTCGGCAATGGAGGGAGAAGGAGAAGAAAAGAATCGAAATTTGAAGATACGAAAGAGAAAGATTAAGAGAATCGAAACAGCGGTGGCCACCCAAGCTCCGTCTGTAACAGAAACATCCCGCCGGAAAAATACGCTATTCATCGTCGAATCCGCCGAGACCTCTCAAGGCTTTTTTTTTTTTTTTTTTTTTTGTCAACACTTGAGGAACAAGGCTATTCATCTTTATTTAAGTGGGGAGTCTTTTTTTTTTTTTTTTTTTTTGCGCTTTGCGAAATCGACTGAACCGTACGGATTTCAATTTAGGTCATTCGTTAACTGTTGGGGTGGCGTGCGTGTACAATTCCGGCCAACTTATTACTCAAGTCATCATGTCTTGTTCCACTTGCGGCTCAACCAAGCCAACCGCTTCCTTACTCGCTCTTCCTTTTCTCCTTATGTTCCCCCTCTCGCCCCTAAGTTTTTACTTCTTCCTCTATTTGGCCCTTTCTTTTCTTTTCTAATATTTTCCCCCTTTCTCTGACCCTTACAATCTAAGGGCCTCTCAATTTTATTTTGTAAACCAATATGCTTAGTGCTATTTATAGCCTCCCCCCCCCCCCCCCNNNCCCCAACCCAAAAAAAATCACTACTATTATATTGACAGGTCAGACTCTTATCTGATTTAAACCCACAAACTTAGGTAAGCCATATGTATGATATTCATTTATGAGAATTAGGCATCACCAACAAAAATGGATGGTTTTTCATTTTAATTCAATTCTCTTCAAAAAAATATGTGGAAGAAATAACGTGTCAAAGAATCTTGTCTAATGGATAAGGGCCGTAAGGTAACAGCTGATTCTATATGGATTCCTTCACAATCACAATCATTATACTCCTAAATCTAGAATCAGAAGAAACCGTAATCAATAAATGAAATATGAGTGGACAAAAGCTCTTCCATTGGTTGGTGGGAATCTTGTATATATTTTGTGTTAAATGAAACTTCAAAATAAGACAAGCTTATAAGAAACAGCATGTGAGCGAGTAGTGTCTTTCATTCTTCTTTTATCTACCCAACCCAAGAGAAATATAAGACTCTAATTCGGGCCTTATTCTTTGGGCTTAATTATAAATTTTGAACAGGCCCGTTGTAATTCAAAACAAATATATGATATGAATTATTATGACTGAGAGCTGGTCAAGCTTCCATGGAAACAAAAGATTCAAGTATTATTGGCCAAAAAGGCGGAACTAATTTGACGTAAAATTATATTAATTTGTTCTAAAGTTAGAGATGATAATATGTCAGGGATTGAGACATTACACCACTTGGTTCCTTTGATATGATTTTAACCTTTACGAAAGGAATTGGTCAATATTATTCAATAATACTCTGATGCAAGTCTCATTTAAATAATAATACATTAGCATTTGCTGTTGTCATTCTTTACCCTTTGTCTGTAAAATTCATTTACAACACAGTTGAGGACAAGATTCATTACCAAAAAAGGTTCCTTTAGAATCACAAGTTCGATCTAGTAAAATATGCAACTTCTCCAGAGACCAGTGAAACAAAGAACTCAAATCTTCGAGGACAAAAAAAAAAAACCCTCAAAAGAGCCGCTAGCTCTAGTGTTAACAACTGACTGGGCGCATAAGAGAATCTAGATTCTGATTGCGCGGAGTATTTATATTTTTAGTTTATATTTTTAAGTAACTTTTTTTTTATGATCTGATGATATTTTATAAATTTTAGTTCATGTCCAAATTATTTGTTTTATTTTCGATTTGGCACCGGTTCGGTTGTGGATTTTGATTTTTAGTTCAAGAAATATAATCATTGTTCAGTTATTTATAAATTTAGGTGGTTTAGGTTTTGTTATTTTGGTTTTGTATCATTTTGAACTTTTTTGTACACAATTTTCGTGGCAAATGATTTTTTATCAGACAAATTTATATGTGATATGTATAAGTTAATACTATACATGTTTTTGAAAATATTCTTACATATTTGTTTAATAGTTTAAAATGTTTTATCATAGAAAAAATATTTTCATATATATAATTTAATAATATTTTTAATACATAAATATTAGTTTTTATAAACTTTTGAAGATAAACTCACGTTTTATACTTGTAAATTTTGTTGATCCGTATTCAAAAGAGCTTAAAGAAAAAAAAACAGGAAATGCTAGAATATCAAAAGAATATTGCAACCTCGTATAAATTTATATTTTGAAGCCTTTGGAAAATTTTACGAACAAATAGCAATCAAGAAGTGTGAATTGTTGTAAGACCTCCCCACTGATGAACAGCGGGGTCCTGTAAGGCTGTAACTCACCTATACATCTGTTATTAACAAATGATTTACAACTACTTTAACCTTTTGAGGCTACTAATATGTTGCATGCATGACTTCATGTGGATCCTTTTTGTTGGAAAAACTTCCCATATGAAACAATCTGAGAGAAAATTTTAAGCAGTAGGTCGTTGTATCTGGAACTGCATATGTTCTTGCGAGCTTGCTCAAATAGAGTCTGCTTGTCAATCCTTGAGGAGCTCATGTCTAACTTTGGGCAACAACCCACTACAAAGCGGTATATAAGAGTTCAAACAAATTGGATTTCAATTTTTTTAAGTTTTCCATACTGATATAGACTCCTTACTATCCTAAAATTTTAAATACTAATAGCCATCATGAACCTTTCTTGAACAGTACCTTCACTCAATTTTTTCACCAAATCTTCTAGAGAGCCAAATTTTTTTCACTCATTTTTTACATGAACTTGCTGTAATATGTTACAAGACACACCATTAAGCACATGACAATAATTGGAAAGATATATAAAGACACTACAAACTCACGTTGACAGCAGCAAGGTTCTTCCAAAAATAAGCGGTGCAAATGACTGTACATTAGTAATAAAGTCAATGACTTTCATTCTCTAGCACACAAAAAACACTCATTCTCTATTGCTTCTCGGGGAAACGTCAAGAACAAATAAAAAACTCAAAACTTTAGCTCGATTTTTTCTTCGGTTTCCTTAAACTACAATCATATATATTTGTTCTGAGCTCAAGACTGAACAGCCTTAAGCACCTCCTAAACCATCTTTCATCACTAATCAAACTCCGAATCCACTCTAAAGGAGATTCCTTATGGTAATCTCACCACAACTGATTATCAAAACCATATTTCTCTACTAACTCGACTACCTTAACAACTAAACTTCTTTAGGTCAACTTGATTGATCAAAAGACTAACTTTTCTATTTACCTATTCTGAGATCCAACCAAACACAAACCAACGAACCGAACACAACAGAGCCAAGATAAAAAAATCAAAACACCTCCACCGTTTGACTTAATTGCATTCTGCAACTTGACGACAGTGGAAGCATCTCCTTGTTCACAGCCTGATCCAGCTACTCAAAGGGAATTGTTGTAATTAGTGGGTGATGCTTCTAGTTATGAATCTGTATAATCTCGACGCTATCGATGACTACAACCTGTTGCAATCATAGTTAAGATCAGGAAGAGTAAGGTCTGGATTCTTAGGAAACCCAAAAACTCAGAAGACGTCTCCAAGCTGTCTAGGGTTTTTCTACTCTTTACAGAACAAATCGCGATTGTTGATAGATGATGATGATATGCCAAACACTGTGGTCGCCTACAATGATTTGTTGTTTTACTGTAGAAGAATTAATTGGAAATTGATCTCAAAAAAATCGTGTATGAATTAGGTTAAATCATAGAATTGTCAATATGAGGTATGTTTACATTAATCCAGTCTAAGAATTAGATGATAATTGTACTTTTAATGAAAGTCATATACATCTAATCTGTTAAAGAGATATGGAGTATGTTTTTTAATATGTAGTCACAACATGTTTAATAGGTCTAAAAAAATGTGCCAAGGTAATTTCAAATAGGACTCTGTTTTAATAGATTAGATAGATTAGATACAATGGCAATGTATGATAAGACCGGGACATTTCCACGTAATGTAATGAATTATGATGACACACAACCCCTGTTCGGGAACGCGCTAGACGCTAGTCGGGCGGTTGGGTTGGGCCTAGCGCCTAAAGAGAAAATCGGAGATTAATCAAAAATTATGCAGGGCATAATTTTTAGATTGTTTACTATGGTATAAAACATGTAAATCTTTAATTGTATATAACATTAATACAATTTTCATGTTTAAGATTGTATAAAACACACAAATAGAATACATAAACTTAATATAGTGTAATTTTTCACAAAATTATGAATATAAATGATATTTATAAAATTTTAGATCAAATAAATAAATAAAAATATTATTAAAAAAAAAAGATTAGGCGCCCGCCTAGGCGGCTAGGCGGTCTAGGCGAAAAAATCGGATATCCGATTTTTTAAACCGATTTGGCATAAATCGAGGTGGAAGAGTGATGCGTAGCGCCCAGACGGCCGATTAGACGGCTAGGCGGCCGATTTTTAGAACAGGGCACACAACTAATATAAATTATTTAAATTATTTGTTTCGATTTATTCTTTATGAGGTGGACCAACTTTGCAGATTTTGTGTGGGTGTGTTTTGTTCGTGGCCCATCTAATGATACTAGGTTTGTCTTTCATTTGCTATTTTAAGAAAAAATTACACTTAGACATATTTTACTCTTACCTCATATCACTCTAGCATATTTTTTCCATGTCAAATACTTTCTCATATAGCAATGTCTAAATTACACTTCAAACTAAAATTCTGATCCTTTTTACTTTTTCCATATCTAATTCCTCATTACCACAATATTTGTCTAAACCCTAGACACCGTAAATCTTTCCACCACCGCAACCCAAAGCATATGTGACTCCAAATTATAATCTTTCTTCAATTTTCAACCACGATTTGTTCATTCTCATCGGCGATTTTTTCATTCTGACCGGCGATTGGTTCAGTATCACCGGCAAATTGTCAGTTCTCACTGTTGCAGCCCAAACTCTATGGTGACTCCAAGTTTCCACCTTTCTTCAATTATTTTTCCCTTTTAATCTTATTTCGAACCCTGTGTTATAGATTTACTTAGATCCATTTAATTCATTTTCAGATGAATAGCGACGGCCGCCATCTTTCTCCTTCGATCCGACGAAGACACAATCCATGTCTTTTGGTTGGGAGAAGTGTGGTTGGGGAAGTGTGGTTGCTGTATGTTTTTCAACCATGTTCTACTCCTCCACCACATCAGCCCGGCCACAACTGTGCCACACCGATTGAAACTGACTCCAACTCTCCAATAAACAGTCAATACAACGCATGGCACTTTCAATCACAGTTTCTTCGACCAAAATTCCTCACCCCTCTCCCAATTCCCGTGACCACTCCTCACCAAACCACGTTTCACTCAGTCAACCCTCTCCCAATTTCCATGAGCACTCCTCACTTAACCACGCCTCACTTGACCAAATCTCTCCCTTTCACGCCCACCTTCCCTCTCTTTATCCAACCAGCCATCAGATTAATTTTTTCATCTTTTAATCTAACGATGCCAAACAAATCACACTGTTCAAGAAACCTACCAATTAATTGCAACCGAGAAAAGGATAACTAGTTGCTATTCATTTCTGACTAGATTGCAAGTGTGTTAGAGAGGAGCATTTAGGGAAGAAGAAATACAAAAGGAAGTCAAAAAGTATACCTCTAACAAAAAATACCTAAACATGTTAAAGCCCAACACAAAGTACCATTTTGTGTAACTTTCTCCTATTTTAATGGTTACTAGTAATTTACCATCCAATCTTTACTTTAATTTTGTTTTAAATCATAAAAAAAAAGAAGAATACTGATGCAGTAGATATCATGGACATTGATCAATACTATTAAAATAGAACCTTTACTAGAATTCTACCTTTGTTTTTCTATGATATTTATAATAGCTTGACATTCTTTATTTTTAGAATATTTTTTATTTAATTAAAATCTACCAAACAATTAAGTTAGAAAATATTCCAAAAGTAACAATAAAATAATTAAATCATGTATAATATTTTTCCTCTACCATTTCATTTTCAAAACGTATCCAATAAATTTATTATCATAAAAGATATTTACATCAACTTCTTATAACAACGTATCTACTACAACTTTTTTATATTATAGTTTCTTTAGAATGTTATTGTTTTGCTGTTTGGAGTTGTCGATATAACACTAAACTAAATACTATCTATAATTTCTTTTAAAAATTAGTGAAAATTTATTAAGTTTAAAATATTTGAAAATGAAAATTTAATACATAAATTTGATATTATAAATATGTCATAAATATCATAATATGTAAATAAATATCTTAACAAACAATTTATTAATGTGCATAAAATCCTATACCTTAAATATCAATAACATTTTTTGAGTATTTGTTAAGGAAAACATATATTCCTCATCACAATATTCAATATAATTTTTATCATTATAAACTATATCAATCTTTAAAACACTAAAATCATTTAAAAATAATGGAGGACATGTCAAATAGACAAATTATACTATTTGATTCTCATATATGTATATCTATATAGAACTTTAGATGAAAATTTTGGAAATTCGTAACACTAACAAATTATATAGGTGAACATCTGTAAACATATTTGTTTTTAATAAAAAATTATAAATTCATGCAAATTTATCAAAATTGTTAATAAAATTAATTCCCTTGCTTTGAAAAAATCTAGTTCAGAATTAAAAACAAAACTAGTGTAGTCTGTCTCGGTTGCAATTATAACTTATCCAAGACGGATTTGTTGGTTTCATACTTTCATCAAAGCATCATTTTTTTTCAACTCCCCAAGTTGCATATGATTGATCTTAAGAAAATACTTTAATAGTACGATTAATTAATTTAAACATCAAATCCCACCACTACTACTTGTCACAACTGTTCTAAATGGAGCGTGTGTTTTGACTGACTGCGAGACAGACATTCAGTTGGTACGTCGTGTACACGCTCCATCAAGTAGAGATGGAGACAGAACTAGTAGCAGTAGTAGTAGTAATAAAGCAGTGAAACTTATATCTCTTCCTAATCTCAGGTGTTACATCTGTATTTGCAAATATGAACAGCCATAGCCTCTGGTCCATTGATGGAGGAAACACTCCTTGTTCCTCCTCCTCTCTATCTCCACTCCATAACTTTCTCAACCTTCATCCAACTGAAACCACCACTACAAGCTTTCAGTTCAAACCATCTCGGCATTTCTCAAATGGATCGTTCTCGAGGTCTTCTGCGTTCTGCAACTTATCCTCATCTTCAAGCTCTGACACTCAGAAACATCTTGGGACCACTCTTCCCTTCCTTTCAAATCCTTCCACCGAAAGATCTCCAGCTGCTGCGAGTTTCAGTGAGGAGGATCTTCTGAGCATTCCATACGAAGAAGAAGTGGACACCTCTTTTCTTTCTCTACATGGAGATGGAGGTTTACAAGATCTTGACAAGTTTTCCTTATCGGAGGAGCAAATGGCATTGCAGTTCCTGTCTGATGAGCTTCAGTTAGCCATCACAGACCGTGCCCAGACCCCAAGGCTTGATGTAACTTTTACAAGGCTTACTAATGTTTACCTCTTGGGACTGTGATAAAAGTGTGTGTTTGTCTCCTTAGCTTTTGGTTTTGATTTTTATTTCAGGAGATCTACCAAGTGACTGGGTCGAGTCCTGGTCAGAAATGTATTCCTTCAGCAATGCCTGTTTTATCACAACAGCCATCTCCAGGAGGAACAGAAGCAGTTAACCAAAAACCAAGAATGAGATGGAGTCCTGAGCTCCATGACTGTTTTCTTGAGGCCGTGAAGAAGCTTGATGGCCCTGAGAGTATGTTAAAGCATCTTTCTTATTTATATATATACATATATATTTTATAATAAGGCGTTGCTTTCTTATATAATAATATGGCAGAGGCAACCCCAAAGGCTGTAATGAAGATGATGAGTGTTGAAGGTTTGACAATCTATCAAGTGAAAAGCCACTTGCAGGTACCAACCAATTCAAACACAGTTGTATCTGACAGTTTTCTTGTACTAATAATACACAAACACAGAATTGGCTGAATTGTCTTTTAATTTGATGCAGAAATATAGAATAGCCAAGCACATGCCAGAGAGAAAGGAAGGTAAAGCTATACCAACTTCTTTACTTGTTACTTACGTGGTCGTGTTAGACACTTTGTTTATTGGTTATTATTCTCTCCATTGTTTGTTTTGCAGAGAAGAAGAGTGGTGGTAATCCAGAAGAGAAGAAACCAGCTTCCAATACCAATGGTGAAGCAAACGGTAGAAAGAAAGGGTGAGACCTTGCTCAATTCTTGGTTTCTTGGATAATATAATATACTTCCCAACTCATTGTCCTTCAAAAAGATATTATGTGTGTTTTCTTGATGGGGCAGAGCCATACAGTTAACGGAGGCTCTCAGAATGCAGATGGAGGTACAGAAACAGTTGCATCAACAGCTCGAGGTATAACACATTTTTCATTCAAGCAAGCTCTCAACCGAATCCAATTAATACTATTGTACATTGGTGAGTGAGCAGGTACAGAGATCGCTTCAACTACGTATAGAAGAGCACGCTAAATACTTGGAGAAGATCTTGGATGAACAGCGCAAATCCACTTCCAAACAAGACGACGAATGTGAAACTTCCCTAAAACGTCCAAGGCTTGAAAACTGAACATCCCACGAGCTAGTAAAATTAAGCCTCTCAGATTTGTATTATTTTGATGTAAATATGTGTTCTCTGGTAGATAGCTCTCAAGTCTCAACTGTTGGTGTTTACTACAAGTAAAGAATATGGTATTAATAGGGCCAAATTCCTATCGTTATTCACAAAAGAATCAAATTAACAAATGAACCAATAGAATCCGAACCTTTCCATAGTCCAGATGCTGTTGAGAATCCAGCAATCATGTTTTGAGTCAGGAAGTGTGGGTGGGAGGGCTTCAGCAGCCCTTTTCGGGCATCATCTCCATTACACCAGCTCTACGCCTTTTTTCTAACTGCTGATGCTGTCTAACTAATAGCCGCTCTGTTAGAGAAAATAGTACCCCCAAGAGTTAGCTATAATATAATAACCAAGTGGTTTAATAAGTGTTAAAACTCTTATCTATCTGCATTTGGGGACAATGCATTGGGAACTTCTACAGGAGCGGGCATGGATTCTGTGATGACTCACCAAAGTTTCATACACCTGAGCCAATCTCCAGGAGCGATCTTACAATCTACAATAATATGTGAGTAACACCTTCATCCAGCGACACCCTTCATATTGGCACAGTGCAAAGCCGCTTAGAGTTATTACGTGTACAAGCAGTTACCATTATCAACAAACCCAACTTTAATTGTTACTCGTTTCTAGCAGCTACACAAACAACACAATCCACATATAGGTAAATGGCCTGATCAGACAATACCTTGTAGGAAAAGCTCAAGGAAACGTTCCTTTTATTTCTACTACTTTGTCAACCGATGCCACAACTCTGACCGCAAGTGATTCGGCGCCAGGGACCTGATATATCAGTAATGAAGGTAGATAGATGGTAATCATAATATGCTTGCTCCAAATTTGTTCAAAAGACCCTAAAACACTCAGACATACTAATAGAGGAAGCAGCATGCGAAAGAGGACGCTGTCAAACTAGACATGCATCGCTAGTGGTAATGAACGCTCTATATTTCCTGAAAAACGAAGTTTTTAGAAATTTATTTTTTATAGTATTTTTTGTTATTTTAGAAAAGGATATGTATTTATAGATTTTGTGTAGACAACTACAGTAAAATTAGTCTTATACAGTATATTTTATATTAAAAAATAATTTAATTTATATGTATATAATATTAAGGCTTATGTTTTTAAACTAATTGCGATTAAAAAATGGTCTCTTTCATACGTTTAATTGATGTTAAAAATTACAACAAGTAAATATTATTCATAGTTTATTCAGTTTACATCACTATGTCAATTCTCTTCATATTTATATAATTCTATATAAATTATATGATGAAAGTTGAGGAAGTCCCATTAAATATATAATCGCAAATGTTGTTGCATTTCGTATTATCATTGATGTTTGAGATAACGTTTTTAGTTATATTATAATACATTTTAAAATAAAATAAAACTGGAGACTAATGATATAAATTGAACCTTTTCATTCCTAACAAAAAAAAAAAATTGAACCTTTTCATTTTTTATATATTTGAAAGTCTTAAAACAGTTAGTTTCATATATATATAGTTGTTATTCTATAAATTTAATATATTGGATGATATTACTATACATGAAACAATCTAAGATAATAGTATTACTATTCATATTAATTAGTTACTATAAATCATATTGTTTTGGTTGTCTGGCTACTAATATTAATTGGCTTGTATTAATTTTTCTTTTAATTCAAAATAATAAAGAATAAAAAATCATCATTCAATCAAATTAAAACAAAAATTTTGAATTTTACCTATGAATCACAAGTAAGCAAAAATATCTAATGTAATTTATCCTTTAATACTCTCTCCTTCCAAAAAGATAGACTTTTAATATTTTCACACATATTAAGAAAACACATCAAACTACCATAATAAATATATCATTTTCTGTAATTTTCAATTTTCAATAACTTTTTACCAATATTAATTCAATAAAGTCAATTAATTTTCTTGAAGTTTACATTTTTTTCATAGAAAACACAAAAAATACATTTTTGTGAAACAATTTTTTTTTCTAAAAAATCTATGTTAATGGAAGGGAGGGAGTATACAGCACGAAGACAGTCTTGGAAGATTTAAATATCAGCCAATACAATATAGTCATTGAGCGTTAAATGACTCCAGAAAAAAAATGAGAATATTGAATGATAATAAAGAGGGAAAATTGGAAATATGCAACAAAAAAACTAGTATATTGTCCCTATGCCATAATATAAACTAGAAGTTGTCCACTTAGCATAATTTTTTATGTAAACCCAATTAAGTCTCTAATCTAAGCCTAAAACGTTTTTTTTTTGTAAAATTAATTGTTAAAAAAAAGTTAAAAGTAAAAAAACAGAAGGTAAATAAACAAAAGGGGATAATCCCAAATCGTGACTTAGAACCCTAATTTCGTCTTCTCCTTTGGCGATAGAGAACAAAAGACGATTTCAAGTCATCGGCGTGTCAGAGCTCGCCGTTGCCGGTGTTCCTTCTGCCCGCTAGGACTCCAATGGTGTTCTTCTTCTTAATCGCAGTCTCAGAAACCACGTCTCACTTCGCATCTCGTTCTCAAGTAACTCGCCGAACACCACTGCAGCTCGAACCTCACCGATAACCGAAGCTCGTGCCTCTCCGATCTGGAGTATACTCTCTCAGCTCTATTTCAAGCAAACCAATCGAGACTTTTCAGGTTTGTTTGTGAATTTTTTTTCATGTCTTTGTATCTTTTACTTGAGTCTTTTTTTAATCATAGTTTGACTGTCATAGGTTTCAAATTTAGTTTCTGTGAATGATTTAGGCTTCTATCTTATCAAAGTTGCATACTTTTTTGATTGTTGGTTTGTGGCAACTGATCTCTTGTACCTGTTGTTGTTTCTCGTGACATTGAGGGAGAATGGATTCGTATTTGATTGGGTATTGACATCTATAAAGCATGTAAAGTATTTGGTTTGCATTTTTGTATGTTTTAGGTGATTTTGTTTGATTTGTTTTCACTAGTATGTATGTCTTTGGACGATTGTTTTATGATGAAAAGTGGCATGAACCGTGACTGTTGTGATTGTTTTTCTTTCCTTGTGCATTGTTCTCAGACACCTCGACCTTTTCATGTTTGTATAAGAATTGGTGACTTCATTTTCATGTCTTTCTTTTTAAAATATGTGTTTCGTTATCATAATTTGCGCTTGATATGTATCGATTTTAGTTGAGATAGTTAGTGTTAATGATTATCAAAGTTTAATTCTTTTGATGTTTTTGAACGCTAAGTAAAGTTTCATACTTTTTCTTGTTTGTCAACGCTTAAGTATTATGAACTTGTATTATGATGACTTTGTTTTATGAGTACTGACTGTGGTGATTGTATTTGTTTCATTGTTCACAGGTATGGCGATGGATCAGTTGCCAAAAACCCTATTCAAAGAGGGAACGGAAACACAAGTTGAGAAGGTCAACAACACTTGTCGAACTTCCATACTTAAGAAGGTGGAGAAGTATGTTGAAGCAGAGTACAAGGAAGTGTTGGCTGATCCACTATTTTCTCAGGTTACGGATATTTATGTGCACAAGTTTCAGTATTCAGGGAGAGTGATCCACAGCTTCGTTTGTAAGCAGCTTCTG
>NC_027753.1:8934040-8937003 GCF_000695525.1 Brassica oleracea var. oleracea
TGTGGGGTCTTCACTCTTTTGATGCGCTTGTGACTTCCATTACTGAAGCTAGGGATAAAGTGAAGACGCAGAACAGTTATGTCATAGATGGATTCTCTTATGCACTTCAGATTTGGTTGATGGAGGCTATTCCAGACATCGGGTCTCTTTTGGGTAAGAAGCTCAAAGAAGGCGTCACTAGCATGAGATGCAGAAATTGGAAAGGATCTGCTAAGGTTTCCTATGAGGATATTATTAGTATTGAGTCCGATTTTGCATCCCTTGTAAGTTTTGATTCCTTTAATCAATGTGATTGAATTTCATGATTCTTAATCTTTGTGTTTAACTTTTGAACTTTGTTTTTTTTGTAGGGAGTTGTTTTTCCATACATCTCTTCAACTGGAAATGGCAACATCATTGTTGATGTTGGGTTTGAGCGAGACGATGAGATGAATGACGAAAGGGTCGATCTGATCATTGACATGTACAGAAAGAAGTATGACTGGAGTAAGCATGTTTGGCGTTATCAGGAAACTGAACAACCATATGCGGACAGTTCTGAGGATGATGGTTCAAAGGAAGAAGAGGCTGGAGAAAGAAGTGACTGTGGAATGGAAGAAGAAATAGAAACCGCTCATGTGTCTCCTACAAAGAAAAGAAAGAACCAGTATCAGGATATTGGAGCCGAGTCAAGGAAGAAGAAGTTACTTTGCCAAAGATAAACCGACAAATACAGAGATCTTGAAGAGGGTATGAAGTCCCATATCCAAGGTATGTTTAAGTCTTCTTTTACTGCCTTAGGGCTTGAGGTCCGCGACTTAATTGAAGACCGGGTTACCCAATTAGAGCAGACGATCCTTTCATCTCAGACTCCACTTGGTGTTCCGGTTTATACTCATGGTGCTGCTCCGGCTTATACTCAGACTCATGGTGCTGCTCTGACTTATACTCATACTCCTGCTGCTGCAACGACATCTACTCAAGCTCCTGGATCGGATTCTACTGTTGCTCCTACTCCTACTCCGGCGTCTACTCACGCTAGTGCTCCTGCTACTACTTCCCGCGCTCGAGCTTCTCGCAACAAAGCTTCGGTTCCTTCTCACACTGGTGGTCCTGCAACTGCTGCTAAGACAAGGTCTCAGACAAAGGTAAACAAGAAATAGATCTTTTCTCATGTATTTGATGTTTTGTTAGATGTTTGTAATATTGATGTAAGGATGATGGTTTGTTTGTGGTTTGTAATATATTGAAGTAAGGATGATGTACTGAAATTGCATGTATTTGATGTTGTCATATATATGTTTTAAAAGTATTAGGGTCATGTTTTTCTGTTTATAACCAGGATCCATAGTTGTCTGATGTGTTTGGCAGCTTATTTGACACTTTAGATTTCAATTTAGGGACCCAAGAGCACTTACAAAAGACAATGGACAACCTTACACAAGAGTCGCATGTTAAGGGGTTTGATCCATCTCAAGAGATCTTCAACCGACCATTCTTGAATGATATAGATGATCCAGAAGTCCGTTGCAAAGACAACGACTACGAATTGGTTTTTGTTCCAGAAGACAAATTTTTCAAACTAACTGAATGGATCCTCAAGCCCAAGTAAGTAATATTTGTATTTTTTTTACTATTTTTCTAAAATTTTCCTCACAAACATCGGCACACTATTGCTTTCTATTTACAGAGTACTTCAGATTGGGCCATCTAAATTTGATGCAGAGTTGGCTTTGCGTATAATGGGCCCTAATGAATGGTTGAAGAACAATGTGAGTTTAGCTTAGACTTAATTTGCAGATTGAATTATGTTATTGGTTCTCATTCCTTAAAAAAAATGCATTGTCTTTTTCAGGACATGGACACCATTTTGTATTTGTTTCGGGAAAAAACCTCATTGCGTCGGTGGAAGCCAAACCGAGTAGCATTTATGAACTGTATGTTCAGTAATCAGATCATCACCGCCTACGGAAAGTTTGATGGGAACAGGAGAGGGTACAAAGTCGATAACAACCTTCTCAATTTTAATTGATTACTAAGATAAGATTTACAGATTAGTATTTTCAAATTTTGTCTTCATATAATTCTCAGAAGTCGATTTTTGTGCATTAGAGTGTAGTATTTTAGCAGCTAATATAAGTGTTATAGAGTATAACCCAATTCCGGTTTATACCCACTAGACCCACCCGAAAATTTTTAAACGTGGAAGCATTTGCCGTCCTCATTCCACGAATCGTCAAGGTTGTCCAATCATCAGATTAAACCCGGGTCCACACAACCCCAAACACGTGAGTTTCTTTTCATTTGTCGAAACTTAAGAAAGTAAAGTAGAGAGAAAAGGGGATTAGAGTTCTTTATCTGCGAATCTAGCAACGAAATCGCAATGACCAGTTCGTCAACATCTTCTGCTCGTTTTCCTCGAATCTCTACTCATGGTATGCCTACAAGATGTTGGTGTGGCGAGGGCATAACCACGTTTGGTTCATCGACCACGGAGAATAGGTATCGACGATTCTACCGATACGAAATCGCAAGAGATGTAAGTCCCTGTTTTGATTTCGTGTTGCAGATTAAACCATACTATATCACTTAGATTTACAGTTCATAATACAATACTGACTGAATTTTGTTTCTTTTGCGCTAGAGAAAAACTGAGAATCATCTATTTAAATGGATTGATGAAGCTTTGATTGAGGAGATTCGGATGGAGCTTTGATTGTGGAGATTCGGATGGGGATGCGAAACATGAGAGGGTTGCTCAAGGGATTACGAAGTTTGAAGAAAGGGTTATGGAAAAGGTGAAGTCCGAGATGGTTAGAGTTGAACATCAGACGTCCGAAAAGCTTAAAGAGAAGGTAGACTTGGAGATTGCTAGAGTTGCACACGAGATGAAACATAAGCTAAAGATAGGAATTGTGGCTATGGTAGTTGTAGGAGCAATCGTAGGAATATGGACTTCTCTTAGTGTATGAGCAAGTTCTAGT
>NC_027753.1:8937146-8943425 GCF_000695525.1 Brassica oleracea var. oleracea
TTTTTAAAGAGTAAAAGTTGCAGAGAAACCTATTGATCAGCTTCAGTTTACAACTTATTGTCAAATATATAGAAAACGAAGGAATGATTGCATAAAATTAAGTAAACCATAACCAAGAACAAGAAAATCCAGAAGCAAGAAAGCCAAGCAAATCAAGTGACCAACACCATAATGAAAAACAAGAAAATCCAAAACAAAGACATGTCTAAATAGCTCTGTCACACGTAGCCCTGTTATGATTCTCTTCGCCACATCGACTGCACCTGCGCCATTTTTTTTTTTGAGCTCCTTGCGATGAATGGAGCTTGTCTTCAACAGTCTCATACCTGCATTTTCTTCTCCTTCTTGCTCCTCTTCTTGATTCAGGAGCTAGCACACTGGCATTCCGAACAGTATATGGAACCACCCAACTATCCTCAGGAACACCTATTGGATTGATAGTTTCTTCATAAGCTGTTCTCCAATTGGAAGTCGTGTACATGAAATAGACCTTTAGTTGTCTGAAAAACCAATCCCATGAACGATCATTTTCTGAGTCCACAACCGTAAATGCAATAGGATACAAGTTGGAGTTTCCATCTAAAGCCGTCGCAACAAGTAATACTCCTTTGTATTTGCTCTTCAAAAATGTCCCATCAACAACAAAAACTTTTTGCATGGATGTATGAAAACCTTGTACTGATTGCCCAAACGAAACAAAGAGAAATCTGAATTTACCATCAACATCGGTTTCGTAAAAGGTGTGTGTTCCTGGATTAGCTTCTTTCAGCATGTGCAAGTATTTCGGAATTTTTCCAAAACTCTGCTCGGGAATGCCTCTAACCAGACTAATCGCATACTCACGAGCGTCCCACGCTAATGATTTAGATATCTCGCATCCATGTTCCATTCTCATAATCTGTATGATATCATTAGCTTTGGGACCTTCTTTGACACCATGATACCTATGCATTATTAGACTCCCAATAGTTTTTGCAGAAGCTGTTCGACCACCATTATTCATACTTGACGCAGCACATGTATGATCCGCCACATATTTTTTGATGATGAAATATGTGGATCCTGATAACCCTTCAACACGAACACTCCACCTACACTTGTTGTCCACGCATCGGATGTACCAAAGTTTTCTATCTGAATTCACAACTTTGTAATCGAAGTTATTCTTCATTGCTGACATTTCCAATGCTGCTTTCAACTTAGATTTGTTTTGAAACGTTTCACCCCTCTTCACAACATCCTTCAAAGAGAACCGGACACTTTTCCCCCTATCCTCTTCTTTTACACTTAAGTCAGCATCTTCATCTTCTTCCGAGGCGTTCGAGTTACATTCGTCTTCACCATCCTTGCTCAATTCAGAAGAACTACCAATGCCATCTCCAGGTGAAAACGAGGAAGGCTCATCTCGCTCTCTGCCAGACACGTTAGATTGCTCCTTATCAAACTCAATGTTGTCGTTGTTTGCATTGACAGGTGAAATAGACACACACAATCTTGAAGAAGCTTTTCCACGTACATATGTAAGAAAATTCTTGACTTGCCGATCATTCTCAATGATAACTGGAGGACAGTCTATCGTATTGATTAACTCCATAGGTAAGTAGCTTAACTCAAACTCAACATCGTTTTGGTCAATTCCAAAATCCTCAAAAGCCGTAGTCCTTAGATCTTCAAAGGAACTTGTCAATTCCACAGCAAGTACTCTTCCTCCTTTTTCCTTATCAAAAGCAAATCCCCATCCTTTACAGGGATCAAATTTCCACACCCCACAAGAGACATAGATATGCATGTTCTTCGACAAGGAATTCAAATTTTTGGGGTGGTTTCAAAATTAATCAAGAACTTGTGAAGAAGAAGAAGAGAGGTCACGGTTATTTTTTAAAAACATAACTTTAGGAAACACGTAAAATTTGGGAAATTAGAGATTTACAGGATATTTTTCAACAGATTTTGGAGAGATTTAAAGTATATTTTCGAAAATAATTTGAATTTGGCAGAACACGCATTCTGCTGCCAGTAGAATGTATATATGATTGTAGATACGACGGCAGAATGTATAATCCGGCAGAGATAAGTTATAGTATCTTAGTAGATAACGAAATATTACCATGGTAGAGTATTAGCAACTGGCAGATTCTATGATTCCGAGCCAGTAGATATATAGGAGACAGTAGTTCATGAAATCTTTCGGGGTTCAAATCGTAAGCAAAACCGTAACCTTTTCTTTCTGCGGTAGTTGACATATTACGAAATCGTAGATTTAAAAATCTTCAAGCGCCAGATATCTATGTAGTTAACCGAAACTACGATCTACATATCCGTAGTTAGTAGATTTTGCTTTCTGCGATCCGAAGATCAAAATATGAAATTGTGTTACACTAATATTTAGTCAGCCAAATTATTTTTCATATGATTGTTTCATGTTTATGTACATTTTGAATAATTTTTCATATTTTTCTGACTCTTAAACTAATTGATATGAATTTTTGAAGTTGACCAGGGGTATCTAAGTCCAAATCCGACCAAAAACAGATTTATGCTATACGGACAATGTAGTTGTTATTCTGTGGTGTTTTGGCAATTTTTTCAAATAAAGAAGCTGGTCTATATATACACATTTGTAAGATTCAGTGGAAGCGTGTGCAAGGTATTTGGGTTCCATGTTGGCGTTTTGTTGTGACCTGAGAGAAGTTAAAATGATGATGGTCACAACAACAACTAAACCTTTAAAGTTGAACTCTGGTCTATATGACAATATACACATTTGTAAGATTCAGTGGAAGCGTGCGCAAGGTATTGGGTTTGATGATGCCGTTTTATTGTGACCTGGGAGAAGTGAAAATGATGACGGTCGCAACAACAACGAAACCTTTAAAGTTGGACTCTGTTCAGATTTCATTTCCTTGGGCATAGATAAAACTAGTTTCAGTCCAATGTACTTTCGGAAACATTGTATTTCCTCCATATACGATTGGATAAAGCCAAAATCCTTAAAGGATGTGCGGTATTGTGCATTCCATAACGATACAATAATATTGTATGTATTGCCCATGCATACGAATGTGCATTCCATTATGATACAATAATATTTGTATGTTTTGGAACCTTACAAAACCTTCCCTTCCAGTCTTAGGGATAAACGAAAACCCTTGCAAAAAGCTTCTGAAATATAGTCATAGCATCAACCGATCTACATGTATTGTTTTTTGTCCTTCTCTTTAACATGATAGAAACATTTTATTCTTTGTTAGGTTGATGAGATTTTGAGATTAGCAAGAAAGCATTACATAAATAGACAATGTGTCAATAATACTACCACACATTCTACAAACGCATGAATATGAATTGATTTTGAGTAATATACCAATATCTAGAACAATTCCTACATTTGGTTTGATATTACTTTTCAGACATGTAGAACAAACAAACCATATCTGTGAAAACAAGGACGAAGAAGATAATATGCGAATCTTGACAAAGGTGCTATATAAGAAAATAACAATCTTGACACAAGAAAAAATCTAAATCACAATCCCTCTCTCAGTAACATAAAATTCAAGAAACTCATACAATATTATTATCAAAAGAAATCGTCTAAAAATCTAACATGACTGTTAAATAAAATCAATATACAATACTAAAAGGGGGATATAAGTCATGGAGAGGGTGTCCACGTAGGATATGAAAATCAACCAATCAGAGAACCCGAAGTTTCCACGTCATCTCATTTATTTTTCGTAAAAAATGAAAAACAATGCGAAGGAAATGATCGAACCCAGGTTAGTATGACATAAACATAGGACAGTTACCACTAAGCAATTAAAACTTTCTTGGACACATATACAAGAATCACTAATTATGTAATCACAAACTCTTATGTACAATTACAATAATATGAATTCAACTTTCAAGACTCTGATACTTTGTTTTGTAAAAAAAAAAATAAGTAAGTGACTAAAAGGGGGATATAAGCCATGGAAAGGGTGTCCACGTAGGATAGGAAAATCAATCAATCCGAGAACCCGAAGTTTTCACCTCATCTCATTTATTTTTCGTAAAAAATGAAAAAACAATGCGAAGGAAATGATCGAACCCGGGTTAGTATGACATAAATATAGGGCACTTACTACTAAACCATTGAAACTTTCTTGGATACATATACAAGAATCACTAATTATGTAATCACAAACTCTTATGTACAATTACAATAATACGAATTCAACTTTCAAAGCTCCGATACTTTGTTTTGTAAAAAATAATAAGTAAATGACTAAGCTAATATATTCTTCGAAAGTGTGAGAACATTGTCAAATATGAAAAAGCATAGATTTTTGTTTTTCGTGACAAAGTTAAGAATTGTGTAAAAATAAGTTTAACATATAAATTTTCGTGACAAATATGAAAAAGCATAGAATTTTGTATAATAAAAAAAAAAAATAAGTAAGTGACTAAAAGGGGGATACAAGCCATGGAAAGGGTGTCCACGTAGGATAGGAAAATCAACCAATTAGAGAACCCGAAGTTTCCACGTCATCTCATTTATTTTTCGTAAAAATGAAAAACAATGCGAAGGAAATGATCGAACCCAGGTTAGTATGACATAAATATAGGACAGTTACCACTAAGCAATTGAAACTTTCTTGGACACATATACAAGAATCACTAATTATGTAATCACAAACTCTTATGTACAATTACAATAATATGAATTCAACTTTCAAGACTCTGATACTTTGTTTTGTAAAAAAAAAAAATAAGTAAGTGACTAAAAGGGGGATACAAGCCATGGAAAGGGTGTCCACGTAGGATAGGAAAATCAACCAATTAGAGAACCCGAAGTTTCCACGTCATCTCATTTATTTTTCGTAAAAAATGAAAAAACAATGCGAAGGAAATGATCGAACCCGGGTTAGTATGACATAAATATAGAGCACTTACTACTAAGCCATTGAAACTTTCTTGGATACATATACAAGAATCACTAATTATATAATCACAAACTCTTATGTACAATTAAAATAATACGAATTCAACTTTCAAAACTCCGATACTTTGTTTTGTAAAAAATAAAATAAGTAAGTGACTAAGCTAATATATTCTTTGAAAGTGTGAGAACATTGTCAAATATGAAAAAACATAGATTTTTGTTTTTCGTGACAAAGTTAAGAATTTTGTAAAAATAAGTTTAACATATAAATTTTCGTGACAAATATGAAAAAGCATAGATTTTTGTATAATTTTGACAAACAACTCAAAACATAGTTCTCTAATGTCTTAATAAAATATTATTTAAGAGTGCAATAATTAAATATAACAATTCAATAAATTTTGTAATTTGTAGACAAAACAATAATACAAAAATTTTTGAAACATTTGTTTAACCTATCGATTTCTTCTCATGAATCCAACTAAACAAGATAAAAAACAATTAGATTTACAAATATTTAATTACCATTTTATTCAATTTTGATTAATTTTAAATTGTAATAATGTATCTTTTTCAAGTTACAAAAAAATAATATTTTTACTTTATTACACTAGCATTATATATAGATTCTATATACACAAATAAATATAATATAACAACATAAGTTTGCTTTCCCCGATTCATACATTTTAAGTCTTGATATATTTTGTCATAACTTTTACTTGTTATAAAATTGTTCAATAGTCTAATATATTTTATACTAGAAGGGTGTCCGCGCTTCGCGCGGAATATTGTTTTATTGTTGTTAGATATGATTTTTTGGATGATGTAATTATGTGGTCAGTCTTATTTGGAAAGATCATTATTTGATGTTTTATTGTGTTATGTAGTGTTAGGTAATATGTTATGTGTTAATATATTATGGGTTTGTTTTTCAATAATGTGTTATTGTGTGTATAATAGTATTTGTATGGTGAAGTGAGCTTCTAATGTAAATTATATTGAATTTTAATAACTTTGCATTTACGCATTTGTTAATCTTAAGATTGATGGTTTTAGCGTCAAAATTGTATTTTAATTTGTCACATTTTTTAACATTACTCTTTTAAATGTTTTGTTGCCCACTCTCCATATTTTGACCTTCAGCCGTCCCCATCTATGTAATTCACCTACCTTTCCGGTGTACGGTGCTTCTTGCCATCACTGAGAAAGTACTCACCTTTGCGTTCTTGTTTTTCCTCACATTCATCTCTTGTGATATTATCTGGTATTTGTTATAGATCATGCTTATGAGTTCCCAATTGTGCGGGTTTTTTCACTGTGTTGTAGGTTGTTTTGGTCAATATTGGTCC
>NC_027753.1:8943520-8944361 GCF_000695525.1 Brassica oleracea var. oleracea
ATAGTCTCTGCTCGTCTTGGTTTTCAAGATTTGGTTTTTGGTGATCTGACTTCTATGCTTTTTTTCATAGCTCGAGGATAGCTCCACAGTTTGCTGATTTTGTTTTGTCTCCTTTTCTATCTTTGTTCTCTCATCTTGTTGCACCTTTCATTGATGCTCGCTTCTCTGGTGGCTCTTTTTCGCCATATTTGCTACTCTAGGTTTGGATAGTGTTTTCTTCTGCATATGCTTTGTGTGCTTGGAAGGTTATTTCTAGTCTAAAGCTTGAGCTCTTGTTTTTCGGTGGTAGGCTTTCATTCTCCCTCCCTCAGGTTGTTTCTTTTCTTCTCTTGCTTTCCTTGGTGTAGGTGTGCGGAGTTAGTCTTTAGAGCTTTGGTGTCTTCTACTTAGAGTTTTGTGGTTCTTCGCTGGGATAAAGTCTTGTATGTGCTTGTTTAGTTTGTGAGGTACTTCTTAACTTTTAGCTGGTGGTTGTGATTCTGGTACTTGAGGCATGTGTCTTCTTGTTTAGTGGTGACTCTGGTTTCCTGATGATTATTCTTTTTCTGACCTTTTTGGGGTTTTTGGGTTGGTGCTTGATCACGCTCCTTTGAGCTCAAAGGAATGTTTTGTCTTATATTTTACTCCCTCTGTTCCAAAATAGATGATGTTTTAGAAAAGTTAAAATTTTATTGAAAACTGTGTGACCAGTGATGTTTTATATTTATTTTTAATGATTGGATTAATTAATTTTGGTTTAATGTTATTTTTTAGAAAAAGTGTATAACTTAATTCTTGTGCATACACTTAAAACATCAAATATTTTGGAACAGAAGGAATATCCTTTTATCTTTTCTAACAT
>NC_027753.1:8944544-8946289 GCF_000695525.1 Brassica oleracea var. oleracea
TATATAATTTATAAATAAAATAATAGAAAATGATAAAATAACAAAAATTTATGCTATTTTTAGTCAAAAACCAAATTAAATATTTAAAATTATTTATTTATTTATTTATTCATGTTGAATTTTAGTGACCAATAAAATAAATTATCAAATTTTATACAACAATGTTTAATATTTAAAGAGTAAATAATGCATAATTAGAAAGTATTTGGCTAAATTGCAATAATCTATAAGAAAAATGACTTAAAATGTAAAAAACAATATATATGAAGGACACATGTCATCAAACCCCCTAGCCACTTGTCATAAGAAGAGAAAAAGCTAACTTTATATATAAAGATTAAATTATTTAAAAATTATATTTTCATTAAAAATAAAATAATAAATAAGTAAAACTGATTTCATGATAATTTTTATGACATATATATATATATATCAATTCTGTGAAAGAAATAGAAGCTTAATATGAAAAAAAATCTTAAATACATAAAAACTCTAAAAATTAACAAAAAAACTAATAAAAACTAAACTATGTTATCACTTGAAATCTTCTTTGACAATATTAATAAAATATTTAAGCGATAATTAGACAGATTTGATTTTTTTGCCAGCCAAAAATTTATTATTAATTAGCATGAGTTATTTCAAGATGTTTAAGAAAGGATGGACAAAAAAATAGGATGGACATAAATGATATATGAACTATGAATAGTACTTTGTAAAGCTCACTTAGATAGCACATCTGCACATCTATTTCCAGTCTTTTTTTATGCTTAAATTCAATTTCTTCACAGAAATTATTCCATAAATAGATCATATGAGATATTTTTTTGATATTCAGATTTGTTTTTTGACCGTTCAGAAGATTGATAACTGTAAAAATGTCTCCTTCGAATATGATATGTGTATAACTGAGTCTCCAACATGAGACAAAAAAATTTTAAAAGTAAATAATTTCTCTTTTCTTATATTATATAATAAATATATATTATTTACTAATAATAAAAATATAGTTATTCATTTATCACAAATATCTATGCAAATATGTGAATCAAGTACAACAATCAAACAACATAATGATTTTCACAAAGAAAATTTAAAAAATATATTTATGTTATGTAGTCTTATTTTATATTCTTTAAATAATGTAATACAATATTATACATTATTTTTTTAGAATTGAGAAATACATATATCCGTTAGACAAATTAAGCGATAATTATACAAATTTGAGACATATATATCTATATATATTCATATATATCTATATATATTCATATATATCTATATATATATATTCTGTAAAAGAAATAGAAGCTTAATATGAAAAAATCTTAAATACAAAAAACTCTAAAAATTAACAAAAAAAACTTATAAAAATTAAACTATGATATCACTTGAAAGCTTCTTAGACAATATTAATAAAATATTTTAACGATAATTAGACAAATTTGATTTTTTTTTCCAGCCAAAAGTTTATTATTAATTAGCATCAATTATTTCAAGATGTTTAAGAACTGATGGACAAAAAAATAGCATGGACATAAATGATATATAAACTATGAATAGTACTTTGTAAAGCTGACTTAGATAACACATCTGCACATCCATTTCGAGTCCTTTTTTATGCCTAAATTCAATTTCTTCAGATAAGTTATTCCACAAAGAGATTGTATGAGATATTGTTTTGATATTCATATTTGTTTCTTGATTGTTAAGAAAATTGATAACTGTAGAAATGTCTCTTT
>NC_027753.1:8946330-8948648 GCF_000695525.1 Brassica oleracea var. oleracea
AGACAAGTTTGTTTAAAAAGTAAATAATTTCATTTTTCTTATATTATATAATAAATATATATTATTTACTGATAATAAAAGTATAGTTATTCATCTATCACAAATATCTATGCAAATATGTAAATTAAGTACAACAATCAAACAACATAATGATTTCCACAAAGAAAATTTTAAAAATATATTTATGTTATGTAGTCTTATTTTATATTCTTTAAATAATGTAATAAAATATTGTGCATTATTTTTTTTAGAATTGAGAAATACATATATCAGTTAGACAAATTAAACGATAATTAGACAAATTTGATTTTTTTTTCCAGCCAAAAGTTTATTATTAATTAGCATCAGTTATTTCAAGATGTTTGAGAAAGGATGGACAAAAAAATAGGATGGACATAAATGATATATGAACAATGAATAGTACTTTTTAAAGCTGACTTAGATAATACATCTGCACATCCATTTTCAGTCCTTTTTGATGCCTAAATTCAATTTCTCCAGAACAGTTATTACACAAAGAGATAAAAATATAGTTATTCATCTATTAGAAATATCTATGCAAATATGTGAATCAAGTACAACAATATAACAACATAATGATTTCCACAAAGAAAATTTTAAAAATATATTTATGTTATTTAGTCTTATTTTATATTTTTTAAATAATGTAATATAATATTATATATTATTTTTATAGAATTGAGAAATACATATAATATGTCAGGCGGTTATAATAGTAAGCACAAAAGAACAAAAAAGTAACAAGCATAATTAAGAAACTAAATATGGGCTTGTTACGCAGCCCATTAAAAAATGACAGACCCGAATGGAGCCGGTAAATGGGTAAAAAGCGTACGGGTGTACCTGAGAAAGAGCTGTATATAATATAACGCTTGTCTCAGTCACTCTCCAAACCCTCACAGAAGATTGTCTCGAAAGATTCTTCTTCCTTAACAGCAACCGGAGCGATGGCTTCCGCTGGTGTTTCGCCGGCGGGATACTCTTTGTACGGTCGAATGTCTTTGAGGCGAGAAGAGAGGGGCTCTGAAAACCAAGATCCAGCGGTGGATTTCGAGTTTTGTCCCGCAGATCCGGTCACAATGCTCTCCGCCGACGAGCTCTTCTCCGACGGAAAGCTCGTGCCTTTGAAGTTCTCTGGTCCGGCGGAGACGAGGAGGAGGCCGCAGACTTCCACTGTCAAGACGACGACTGCTGCTGAACGGACCCAGTCGCCGGAGGTCCGGCGGAGGCTAGAGGTGGAGATCTCGGAGCTCTTCTCCCCGAGAGCTCCTCGTTGTACGAGCAGATGGCGAGAGCTTTTAGGCCTCAAGAAGGCACAAGAATCTGTTTCTGCTTCTTCCTCCCCTAACCCGAAGCAATTTCTTCACCGCGGATCTAGATCTTCGTCGCCGGCTGATGCTACTCCGTTGTTGATGAAGGAGTCAGATATGACCTCTTCACGTCTCTCTCTATCATCATCGTCCTCTTCCTCCGGCCACGAGATCGATGACCTTCCAAGACTCTCGCTTGACCTCGAGAAACCAAGTCCGAACCCCTTTGCTCCTCCCTCTCGGATCAGATTAGCCAAGCCAAGGCGTCCCTCCAATCCTACCGTGGACGGGGTTGTCAACGTGACGGCAGATAGTCCGAGGCTTAACTCTTCTGGGAAAATCGTGTTTCATGGACTGGAAAGAAGCTCGAGCAGTCCCGGTTGCTTCACCGGCGGACCCAGACTGAAGCAACACCATAGAATGCCCAGATCCTACTCTGCTAATGTCAGAATCACCCCCGTGCTCAATGTTCCGGTTTCTTCTCTCAAATCAAGCCTCTTCTTCGGCCAGATGTTCTCTTCATCTTCGTCGTCGCAGTACTTACAGAGCTACGGCAAAAACCATACCACTCGAACCAGAGTAGAATTTTAAGTAAACCGGGGTGTGTGAATCTTATGACTTTTGTTTTTTGCGGTATAAACTGATGTTTTATTTGAGGGCAGATTATGTTAATACGGTCTATCTATTCTCCGGTTATCGTATTAATCACGTTCTTACTTCTCTCATAACCTCATCGAATGAGTCGTCCGTTGGTTTTACTCGAAATACTATCAAACAGCTATTAATTTATTTATTACACGATTCAGAAAAAAAGAATGATCAAACAGTAATCAAATACTTATACTTGCCATGTTTTGGACTGAATTAACCTAAAATTGTTGGAACGGAAATATAAAATGAAACTAAATTGATTTCTAAGTACTGGTTAAGGGAGAAGTTCCTGCAGGTTTCACATGCTAAAATCACCTTTTTGTGTTTCCTCCCCTC
>NC_027753.1:8948706-8949733 GCF_000695525.1 Brassica oleracea var. oleracea
TCCTCCCCACTCTTTCAACATTTTCAACTTGAATATGTATATTGAGAAGGAATACGGCAACATAATAATAGTAATAAGCTCAATTTTAGGAAACAAGTACATTAGTTTAAGGAGAAAATAACAAAAAGGCAGCTTTGATTTTGTTTATAAGGAATAAAGTGGGAATAGAGAAAGTACTAATTGGAAGTGCATGTGTAGTTAGTAGAGAGGATAGACTGATAAGTTGGTCGGCGAACCAAATCGTGAGAATCAATCACCATTAGACTATTTAATCGCTTTTTTGCATAGTTCAAAAAAAAGTGACAGCGTAGCTAATCAGAAGTTTTAAAGGATGCTAAGCATTTAGGGATTGATTACTCATTATTATTATTATCATCATTAGGATGATGGATATTTGAACTATTTACTTCTGATCAGTCCCCTAAATTCGTTTATTTTAAAAACAAATTAATCGGTTTGAATTAGTTTCATTAGTCTGCTGGTAAGACTAATTGATTGTCTAGACCCAACTAAAATAGCAACTCTTTTTATTTGTCAGCAAGGCAACAACCTATTGTACAAGAAGATGAAATTTAGTTGAAGCCTCAGTAATAAGACCATGCGCATCAGGGGATCATGAGGGGGTCGTGGGCTCGAGTTCTTAGGTCCGAATGATTTAAAGAAAATGAAAAATGGGTTTTAATCGACGAACCGGGCCTTACGCTTGAACCTGTAAGAGGCGAGTTCAAGCCACGCGTCGGGCGGTGAGTGGCTTCTCCTTTCCGCGTCGACGAGGAAGAAAGGAGGGTATACGCGTTAACCAATTCATTTCTCTCATCTGTGAAAAAAGCTAGGGTTTTTTCTCTCCGAGGCGATAATCCACGCCGTGGCGATTCCGTCGTTATTTCTCCATCAAATCGATTCCTTTTTCTCTTCTCCACACTCTTAGGTCAGTATTGAGTAGATTGACGGTGTGGTAGCGTAGATTTTGTGTGCGATAGGGATTTGCGATGGGGTGATTTTAAATCGATTTGGGGATTTTTTTTTT
>NC_027753.1:8952231-8962313 GCF_000695525.1 Brassica oleracea var. oleracea
AAATGTTTAGGAGGCGTTTTCGAATGAACAAGCCATTGTTCCTTCGCATTGTCGAACGTATAACTAATGAAGTTCCATACTTTCAGCAAAGACGAAATGCTTGCGGAAGGAACAGGCTATCTGCACTTCAAAAGTGTACGTCAACTATACGTATGCTGGCATATGGTCAATCGGGAGATACATATGACGAATATCTCCGACTTGGTGACAGTACATCACGTTTATGTTTAGAAAATTTCACTAATGCAATAATTCATTTGTTTGGAGATGAGTATCTACGAAGCCCTACACCTGAAGATCTTCAACGATTACTCGATGTCGGAGAGGTACGCGGGTTTCCAGGGATGATAGGCAGCATCGATTGTATGCATTGGGAGTGGAAAAACTGCCCAACAGCTTGGAAAGGTCAGTACACACGTGGTTCAGGAAAGCCGACAATTGTCTTAGAAGCCGTGGCATCACAAGATACGATCAAGATAGGAAAGATTATGAGAACTTGTGTCATATTGCACAATATGATAGTAGAGAACGAACGACACGGATACGATCAAATTGATACATCTGAGTTCGAGTCAGGAGAGTCAAGCAGAAGTTCGAGGGTGCAATGGAGAGAAAGTATTCATGTCGGTGATATGTTAGGTATTCGCAGAGAAGTTCGAGATAAAGAGAAGCATGATCGTTTGAAAGCTGATTTAATGGAAAATATATGGCAAAAGTTTGGTAATGAATATTAATGATGTTTGTATGTTCTTCTATTTCTCAATTTATGTAATCTACTCTTATGTATTGAATAAAAAGTTTTAAAATATTTATAATATATTTTAATATTTTATTTATGTATTCTCAATAATTTGAAATTTTTTTTAATTTTTTTTTTTATTATTTCTATAAACTCCTTCTTCGGGTTCATTAATGCAGAAAACAGTAGATACATGTTCATAACTATTCATAGACCCACAAAAAAATATGAAAAAATCTTTATGAACCCCAAGGGGGGTTCACTAATGCTCTTGCTCTAACATATTCTTCTTGAATCTGTGTTGCCTAGATAAATGTTTAATATAATCTATGTTTGGAGTTTTGAAGAGACTGAAAAGGCATTTAACGTATAATATATAGTATTAAAATTAACCAAGGGACAGATCTGGGATTACTGTTGTTGAGGGTCAAAGCGTGAAGAGAGCTGTCATTCTAACGTAGTAGCTAGCTGCAGACTGTAAGGCTTCGAATGGTGTAGTAGGAGAATGGCAGTTCATCCGCAAATACAGTTCTCCTGTTTTAAAGTTATCATTCGCGTTTTTTCTCTTTTTATAACGTATAAAGCAGGAGATTTGTATGCAGATCAATATTTTTTGTCTTTTTGTGAAAAAAAATAGGAGATTTGCATGCAAATTTCACCACCATACATTTAAAACAGTTCATATATTTTTATCTTTTCTTAACCAATCAATGATTTTTTTCATAAATAATTAAATTTCAAAATATGTCTAAACTTCTTCTATAAATATTATATTTTCATTTTAGTTACTCACAATTTTAATAATACAAAAACTATCGTTACCTATTTAGCTTTTTCATCATATAATTTTCATATCTATTTTAAATTATTATATTTATATAATATATGTGGTTTTAGTAATGATATGTATTATATAAATATATAGTATTGTAGTTTATATATGTATACTAATAAAAAATATATGTATTTTGTTAATTGTTAAAGTTTTTATATATTATGTGTTTTGATTTTTATTATAATTTTAATTATTAAAATATATAATTTGTTTTATTTAAACTGATTTTACCATTTAAAAATTGTAATAAACTATTTAATATGCTGATCTGTATTTATCTCGCTTGATCTGCATTTGTCCGGTTTGAATCGTTTTTACCATCCGAAACCTTGAGTAAACCAAGTTCGTTCCGTCCAATAATTGTTAGTATTTTCAATAAATAAATAAACTAATGATTTTATGTGGAATATATATATGAGATGATACTACTATGGTGACCCATCTTATTCAAAAATTTACACTTGGAGACACTTTTTGACTTATTACATGGAGAGTCACTTCCCATATAAGACACACTTTGATCTTGTTCTTTGTCTATTATGTCCTCTAACTTAACTTAACTTAACTTTCTAAAGCTAACTTATATCTTTCAACTAAACGATGCATATGACTAACTCCTAACTTTTTGATAGATTTATGGGTCCCTCGATTTATTACAGATTTATCTGGAAAAAAAAATTCTAAAAATCCACGAACCAACACTTTCTCTATAGTATTTCTCTACATAATTATAAATTGCTCTTCTTTCATCAATTGTCTTCATCTGTATCTTTTTCTATCAAACTCAAAGAAAAAAATCAGTAGCTCTTTCCAACTCCTCCTCTCTCTCCACTAGATCTTTCTATGGCGGCCTTTCTCACCGTCACGTCAACCATCAATCCTCCTTCACTGTTCATCACTCCGTCAAATTTAAGTCCGTTAACCTCGTCATGGCAGTTCACACGGCGGAGTCATCCAGAAAAGACGTTTCACTCAAAGACTCTGTTTCTCCTCCTGGTGCATTGAAATGGACGCAAGAGAATTGGAAATTGAAGAAAGGACTTTTCCACATAACTTCGTCTACAAAACTTCGTCCACAAGAAGTCGTCCACGAACTTGTAGGATTAATATGTATATACTTCTTTCTGTTTTAAATCATAAACATGACAACGAACTATATGATTGGAAAAAGTTGTAAAAACAAGTCTGTTTGCACGTTGTCTTTCAACCATCTCTATTCAAGATTATTGGGTCCACGAAACTCGTACAACTTCATTTGTCCACAACACTTTTGTCTATATTGACGCACATATATCTTCATATTGTGTAAGCCTCCACGTAGTCACATGAACAAGTTTATGTAATTCGCTCTGATGTTGTTACATTCACACACATGATGTCCAGATGAGGGAAGATGTCTATGTCAGTTCTCAATTCCCTGTAGTCAGCCAATACGAGCTCCAGTAATATGACCCTCTCAGCAGTGATCTGAACATAATGTCCGCAGCACCTATCCTTGATTCCTCACCACTTCACAACTTGTTTGACCACTGCTCGTCGCCTAACCACACAACCCCCATCCACACATCACCCGAACACACACTTCGAACCTACTCCACTCCTGACCACACATCACCTGTCCACCTAACCTCTGACCATAAGGCTGTTGAACAGTCGACACGTAACCATGACTTACCCGACCACAACTCACCCAACCACAACAGTCTTAGCAACCCGTCTCCTGCAGCCACACATGATACACTTAATGTGCACCTTTTGTTTTTGCTCTTAATGTGCCCTTCGGCTTATGTTTACTCATGTATTTTAATTCCACGAACTCAGTATGTGTGGTTCTTTTGGTATTTAAGTAACATATTACGTACTCATGTTTACCTTCATCTCATGTCCACAACTGTGTGTCCACTACAAACCTAACCACTGATTCAATACGCAAACAACGCCTTCGCACACATCCACACCAATCCCATCCAAAACGTAACATTTTGTTGCCATCCTCGAAAAAATATCCCCAATTGTTAATAAATATCTCTTCTTCGTCTTCTCCTTTGTCTCCAGATCTAGAGAAAAACTAAAACAATGATTTACACAGAAAGTCCCAGTAAGCTTTCCTTAACAACATCCATCTTCTACGAAATTAGCTCGTACACCCAACATGTCCAAAAGCACAAGCATCAACATAACATCATCCACACAAGTATGCAACAATGTTACTAAGACTGCAAGGAAACCAAATTTATTACGACCCACGCTATACCATGATAAACGATTCTCAACCATTAGATCTTGAAACTAATAAGAAATCCAACGGCCCAGGAAGAATCCCATAAACCCATATACCTACTTTTACTCTTACAACTTTTTCAGAAAGCTATTTAGTTTCTCTACAGTTGATTCCTTAAAGGAAACATCCTCTTCCTATCACAACTGGAAAGTCATTTATGTCCAGATAAATACAGCTGCTCCAACATTGTGTCCCATTACCACAGTGTGTCTCCTGTTAACAAAAGTGATAAAGTGTCTTTTTATGTAAACGTCTCTTCTTATATTTGGCTGTCTTTTTATAGGTGTTGAAGGATAGATCATAATCGTGATCTCTGATGAGTATTAGGCCATGATTATCCCTAAGGGGTTTCTTAGTTTTAAAAGAAATAAAATAAATAAAATAAAAAGCAAACCAATCGCGGACCGCCACGTGTCAGTGGGGTCCGCGAACAGTGTAAGAAACTCACTAAAATCGGTTCTTAATTAGTAGTTTTTGTAACCGATCCTTAAGAGTTTTGTGGGGGCCCACGCACTAAGAAACCCACTAACGACCCCGGATAATCATGCTCTTAGGTATTTCAAAGTTTGTATTTATTAATTACCCCGATCTCCTTTAGTTTTGATTTGACCATGTCAATTCCGGGCGCGCAGTCCTTATAGCTTGGGATAGGCCTATATCTGTCGTGGGCTTTTTGTCTTTTTCCAAATCTTGTGATACTGAACTGGCCACTGGGTCTCTAGTAAGGTAAAACCCACCTTTAACAGTGATCAAAAAAGAACTCAAGCGGTCATGCCGGAAACTACTAGTCGGGTTGGCGGTAAAGATCTCTCGTCTATCCTCTTAGAGATGCTCATGATCTCATAAGGGTCAAGAAGACTAGAGAACTTGGTTTCTTGATCTTCGGAAAAAAAAAAGACTAAGCCCTTGTTTCTAATAGAAAGAAATATTAAAATCGCGTAAAAGATTTAGTAGGCCCAATTTGTTATTGTATGAAATTTTAAACAATTTATCACAGACGAAGAAAAATCGTGACATAGTATATGTCACATAGAGACCAAAAAATAAAACTAATGGGCTGACAACTGGGAGTAGATTCAATCCGTAACATGAGTGTCGTCGTTGTTAGTAGAAAGGAAAATTAGTAAAATACTAGTATTTGAAGAATTAGATGCTCCATGATCAAGTTGCTCATTTGTTTATGAGTTTATAAAGGTGTGTTATGGTTTTTTTCTGTTTCCAGAAGGCACAAGTAAGCTATGTGCTGTCTTGGGTTCTGGTGTTGTTTTAAGTTTGGTTTGTTTTTGAGAGTCCAGAGACCTTATTTCTCATATATAAGCAATGAACTTCCTGTGAAAAAAAAAAAGCTTTCACTTTTACGTTGGTAAAAAAAGTAAAAACCGAAAAATACTCTGTTGTTAATCAATTTTTTTTTATGACCAAGAAGTTCCGGCAAAGCCCATAATCCCCTTAGGGCAAGGCCCATACCATGTAATATAACTCTCTTTTGGAGAGCAAGACCCTCCGAAGGGCTTAACCGCTAGACCAACTCAACGTTGGTGGTGACAATCAATTTTCTTTGTTTTATATATGAAAGAGCTTGAAAATGTAAGATGTTTTTGTCCATCTTCTTACCAAAAACACTAAAGAGAACATAAAATACTTATAAGCATTGAAATGATCATTCACTTCTTTACCAAACTCAAGCACTATGATCATCCACTCCTTTACCAACTCAAGTACTATGATCATCTACTCATCAAACACTATGATCACCCACTCATTTACCAAATTAAGCACTATCTTTGTTATTTTATGTATTGTTGTTCACTATAAATACCATCACTCATCTCACTCTTTTGTACACCATAAACAAGAACAAGAGTTTATAATCAAAGAACCATTACATCTTCTTCTTCTTCCTTATAATAAACTCTCTCCCTTATACTAGTGTTATTTGCTTCCTACGGGTATTAAATTCTACTCTTATTTAAATTTCTCGATACTATAAATTATAAGTTATTTCATAACAAAATTAAAGTTGTTCGTGATTCGTGAACATCATTTCTTAAATCCCAGCCGTTGGATTCTCATTTCTCAATCGCCACAACATGACGACAATAACACATGCAAATACAAATTTGTGTATTTATAAAGCACAATCACATTCTGTAATTACTATTTTACAGAACTTTGTGAGTGTAGAGTTATCATATCAAGCACGGGCTACCACTTCATTAATACATTGGAGAAAAGATTTTTTGCCTTTATAAAAAAGTATTCTTAAAAGATTCTATTTTAATTTTACAAAAGATACATTTTGTTTATAAAATTGATAACTAACCCTATTTATTTTTAACTTTTAAAATATTTTCATAAACTTAAGAATTTTTTTAAACTAAAGTTTTGTTAAAAGACTATTATGTAAATAAAAAATGTTATTATACTCCTACAAAAGCTGTATTTTTCTATAAATATAATTATTTTGGTTGCAACTATAAAAATTTGAAAGTTAAAAGACTATTTTGAAAATAAAAAAGTATGACTCTATAATAGAAGAATACTATTTTTTCCTCCATAAATAGAAGAAAAAATAACAATCTCTATTTTAAAGGTAGAAATAAAAATGGAATAGAGTACTTTTACTTCTATTATAGCATATAGACGCGAAAATAGTTACGGGTCGAAGTTTAAGCTAGAAGTAGTCATTATTGGGTCAATAATAGGATCTACTAATACTGTTATCAGTTTATAAACGACAAAAATTAAGCCTACAAATTTATTGCATGCTTGAAATAAAGAAAATTGTCTGCTGGGTCTTCTTACTTTTTGAATGCCAAAAGAATCAAATCAATATAGATCTGAAGACTGAAATCAATGCAAATCGTCTGATGGGTCTTCTTTTTTCTTCTTGTCGTTTGTTTCGCTACAGCAAATACTAAATCCAAATTGAATCACATTCAAATAGCTAGTCAAATACAGTGAGTGTCCTAAATCATTAATTACTTACTACATTATATCCACCAGTATTATACATTATGTGAAGTAGACATTATATAATGATCATTTATAAACTGAAAAGGTAAATAAATAAATGTAAAGGAAATGAATGAGAGAACGTGATGGTTCCCATTTCCCAGTGTTGTGCCCTCTGTAAAGATTCTCTACCTCCCAATTGATTCTTACTCATCCCTTTTTGCATCTATCTGTCTTCTTTTTTTCTCTCTTCCTAATATACAAATGTGACGACAAATGGCTTGTGTAGAAAAGGCCGACAAAGAAGAAAAATTTAGTTATAATTAATCGTTTCATAAAATATTTTAATCCATGAAACGGCGATTAAAGTAGTATATAGACTTTATAGCTAATTATAATCAACCACTCTTGATCATCCCCTTAAATAGGCTTGACACGTAATCAAATATTTGATTGCTACACCTACATCTATATACAACTCAAAACCCTATTTTCTGATTGTCTTTTGTAAATAAGCTTTTTTGTGATTGGCCTATTTGCCTGTTTGGGATGCGGAACATAGAGACTAGTTGGAGAGAAGAAAGGACAGCTTGAGCTGGGGTCTTAGCTGTTTGGTACATAGAACCAGATGCAATGTTGAATGGTAACTATTGAAAAGTAATAATAAAAGAGGTAAGAGAGAAAACAAACAAACAATTTTTTGTGAAAAAGTTTGTCTTCTAGGTGAATATATAAGTGTTTATATGTATGTTTTGGTGTATATTGGAAGTTTATTGACCAATGTGTAAAAAAACCCTGCAGGCCATTGTCTTGTCCTCTTCTTATCTTCTCTGTACATCTACGTACTTTCTTGTTCTTGTTGCTCTATCACTTTTGTCTCTCTCTTATTAATTATTCCTCTCTCTCTAACTCGTCAATTTTGTATAAAGATATCCCCAAGGATATTGAAGTTTAATGGTGCGACCGGCTAATTAATAGGCCTCGTACGCCATGCTAGTTCATTCGATTCATGGATACTCGAAAGATTTATTTATTGATTTTGCATTTACCATATTTTTTTTGTGCTTTAGCTTCTTCCGTAACACAATATCACAAATCAGTTTTTTTTTTATAGGTCATCAATCATTCTAATACTCAAATATAACCACACTTAACTGCATAATCCTCTTTAGATGCGAAAAGATAAATGATTTTTTTGGAAACATAACATATCAAAATTAATTCTTTTAATTTTTTTAACATACACTACAATTTACCATAAACCGGAACCGAAATATTACTTTAAAATTTTTAATCTTGAGCATCAATTTTTAAAGATAAAATTAAAAGAGACCAACCCTTGACTTGAGTCATCAAGTGTCTCTCAGAGATTAGGGTTTCGCTTTTTTAATCTGGCGGTTTTGTCTTAAGATGGAGTTTATAACAGTTCTCAGTTGGTGTAGCTATTTCGAAAACTGAAAACTATTCCATTACAAAAAGAGAGATACCAGAGTCTGAAGAAAAGAGTTGTGTTACGCCACACTGTCTGTTTGTGACGTGACTTTACCGAAGACGTTACCGAAGAAAGGAAAGCATATTAATATAGTATTGGGGTTGCTTTTATTGTTTTTTGGTCTGTAGTATGCTTGGCTTTTGATGGCGTTTTAGGCGTGTACAAAACAAAACACAGATGTCTTCTTTACCGTTCTGAGCAGAAAATGGCTTTATTTCCATTTTCGGATATTTATAGAAAATGAAAACCAGCCATTGATTGATCCACGTACGATCCGGTTATGAGTATTTAAGAACACTGGATAAAAATTTCAAGCAAGGCTCATAAATAGTAGAGAAGCGACTCGTGAGTCCATTATAGGCCCACTATCAAAAATTTCAAGCAAGGCTCATAAATAGTAGGAAAGGAGGAATGATTCCAACTCTTGAATCGCAGACCGGAGAGTACGGTTGGTTGGTTGGGCGGGCGCAAGATTGCTGTAACGACCCGGATTCCTGGAGCCGTTCTGATTTTCTTTTTCTATTAATTATTTTTTTACTAAACCGATCTGGTTTCTTTTTGGTTTAATTAATTATCTCCACCAATTGTTTTCTTGAACCAAAACCGTGTATGCATGTACTTAAAGCGTCTATGCATCTTCCTCTTATTTCCAACATAGCCGTCAAAGTCATTGTTCCTCCACTCAGAACCTAGCCTCAAACCGTGATCGATCTCTCATGCTTCATCTCCCTCGCGTCGCTCTTGCTCATCATTTGTGTCACTTGTCTTCTTCACGCATGCGTATGTGTAGAGTACGAGACGCGGCGGCAAGACCAATCACCATATAGCCACCGCCGTGACGTGAGTCACTCACCACCAGAGACAAAGCGTTGATGTCAGAGTTGTTGCTGTATCGTATCAAGTATGGAGAACGTGAGAAAGACGAGAGCTAAGGTTGAGTGCTTTTCTCTTATGTTTCTTGTGTGACAGGTTATCAAACCCTAGCCTTAATTAATCCTTTTTTTTTGTATTTTCCCGAGCTACCTTGTGATGCGTTTGATCTGACTTTATGCGCCATTGATGAGAGATAAAGACCCAGGAAGAAACCTTGAGTTTTGTTGGTGGTCAAGTCGTCTAGCCTTGTTTTTGATTTGCTTTCCAGTTCTTCAATGTTGGCTAAGGTGAGGGGTACTCCGTTTAATCCCGAGCTAGTTTAATATTACTATTATGGAAAGTGTAGTTTTGAAACATGACCTGTTTCTGTGAATCGAGTCTGATTGAGAGTCTTGTTTGTTTATTATTATTATTGATTATTAAACCGGAAATATGATCACTACAAGAAAACAGCAAGGATACTGAGGGAAAAAATCGTCGGAATTTCGTCGGAATAACGTTATTCCGACGACGTACCGACGAAACAAGTCCTCGGAAATAATTCCTCGGATTTTCTTTTTTCCTCGGAAATCCCTTAGAATTTTCCGACGGAATTCCGAGGAAACAAATTTCCGAGGAAATTCCGAGGATCACCAGTTTGTCGGAAATGTCCTAGGAATTATACCGACGAAGTCCTCCCTCGGTATATTCCGAGGACATTTCCGACAAACTGGTGATCCTCGGAATTTCCTCGGAAATTTATTTCCTCGGAATTCCGTCGAAAAATTCCGAGGGATTTCAGAGGAAAAAAAAAATCCGAGGAATTATTTCCGACGACGTGTTTCGTCGGAATTTCGTCGGAATAACGATATTCCGACGAAATTCCGACGATTTTTTCCCTCAGTATCCTTGCTGTTTTCTTGTAGTG
>NC_027753.1:8965935-8966673 GCF_000695525.1 Brassica oleracea var. oleracea
GGAAACCAAATTTTGTGTTTCCTCGGAATTTCCTCGGAAATTCCTCGGGATATTCCGAGAATTTCATTTTCCGTCGGAATGTCCGTCAGAATACCGTTGTTTTCTTGTAGTGGACAATAGAGGATTCAACTAATGATTGAAATGAGTGATGTTAAAAATGCTATATATATGTATAAATATATATGTCCGTTTGTATGGATTGCGGGCGCACAAAGTCGTTTGTGTAAGCCGCCGATGAGCAGTGTGATTGCGGGTGCACAAAGACGTTTGTGTAAGCCGCCGATGAGCAGTGAGATTGTGGGGGTATAAAGACGTTTGTATCATTCGCTGAAGTACATATTGTGGGAGTACAGAGATGGACTATTGTACGCCTGGAGATATACATATATCCTTATGAGGAAATGCGGGGTGCATAAAGTTGCATGTACTATCAGCGCACTGGATGTTTTATGTGGTGTATTAGACACTGTGTTTGTTTCATTCTAGAGCTAGACCTACATGGTCGTAGTGCTATGTACTGAGTCAGTGGTTTGCGGTTTAGCATCCCATACCTCACGGAGTAACTCCCCTGTTACTCACCCCTCTTTCTTTCCCTTGAGGTGAACATGACGAGTAGTTGGATATGTGGACGGATTGGTGTCTTGGGATCGTGTATTTTATTTCGGTTTTAGTTAATTTTTCGATTTAATGTATTTGGTTTTAAATTATAAACTTGTTTTATTTGGAAATTATTTGATT
>NC_027753.1:8968029-8973353 GCF_000695525.1 Brassica oleracea var. oleracea
TCCCATACCTCACGGAGTAACTCCCCTGTTACTCACCCCTCTTTCTTTCCCTTGAGGTGAACATGACGAGTAGTTGGATATGTGGACGGATTGGTGTCTTGGGATCGTGTATTTTATTTCGGTTTTAGTTAATTTTTCGATTTAATGTATTTGGTTTTAAATTATAAACTTGTTTTATTTGGAAATTATTTGATTAAAAGGTTTGACATTTTATTCGGTTTTATAAATCGGTTTAATTTGGTATTTTTCGGTTAGTAGCACACCGTTCCCGAGAGAGGATGAGACAGGTTTACAATTGCATTGACAAAGCTTGAGATTTGTCATATCGTGACCTGTGCTAAACCATAACTTAATAGCCTCTACTTTCGCATGTCCATCGGCAGCAAAGTGAGGATCATAACCTCATGCGAAATATGTAAACCAAATAAGCATATTACTAAAGTCTACCTCATGAGTGTTGTAGAAGAAAGCTTCTTGTAAAGATATATAAACCACATAAGCTCTCATCCTTGGTAGCTCATTGCTTCAACTCAGCTCGGCATTCCACTAACGTCGGCTCATAATAAGTAAACCGGACACAGAATTGGCTCCTTGCATTATGATGAAATTATTATAGTTTCAAATATTCCCAAGAAACTGTTGAAAAGAAAATGTATAACCAAAGTAGAATGAAGAACACAATTAACCATATTTGGCTTTATGTTATCTGACTCCGATCTTAAGGACACAACAAACCCCACAAACAGAAAATGAAAGATCCAATTAGTCTAGCTAGGTACTAAAACCAGTTCGAAAGAGTAAATGAACAGTAAATCACTCAGTAGCCATTAATCTGTCTTGGTGTGGTTGTAGAGAACGGTTACTGCTGCTGCTGCGGCGTTCGATTGTTAAAACTGTTGCTGCTTCCTGTTCTGGATTTAGGGTCAGGGAAAGGAGAATAGGCATGAGCTAGATCAAGGGCAGAAGGTGCGTTACCGTCCTTTTGTTCAAATTTCCATGTTCACGGAGCGCTCATTGGCTTTTGAATTGCATGCTCTGGAACTCTTCATTTAGTCGGTTTGAGAACCATCATCCTTTTGATATGATGAAGTAATAAATAAACAAAAGCATTTGGTTAGATAGTTGATCTCAACAGAGCCGCAAAAAGTTGGATAGCAGGGGACGTATACACAGCATACGCTAACAAGAGGCAATAGATTCAGCTTAGGTCGTTCCTGAAAGGCCAGCCAGTTGGTTGCACCAAATGTCCAGCAGGCCTAACGTAAGAATAGTTTGTAAGACGTTTACTGCTGCTGTCTGATTCTAAGTTTAGAGATGAATGGATTCCATGTCTTTGAAATGGATGTCAATGTTTCACCAAACTATACGGCCATGTTGTATATTTCTGAAACTGATTTCAGCTGTAAGTTGATTTAGTTTAAACTAATCTCAAAAGCAAAAAAATAATTAATTAACACCAATCATATATTTTAAAAAAACACCAATCATATATATGTTCAGAACACAAAACAAATGATTTACAAAGAACATTTGCAGAATTCAAAAGACAAAACAGATCCGTAGCCTAGAAGACACAATCCAAAACGCAGCAGCAGCACATTGCAGCCAAACTGCAAAATAAAATAAAATATATACAGATGTAAGTGACTTTAGGAGATTTATAGAAAATGTTGTTCAAAAAAAAAGGAGATTTATAGAAAATATCCTATTTAAGTGATATGGTTTTGGTGAAAAAGATAAAAAGAAAGCTTACCATCCACGTAAAAATCCACCACTGCCTTTGTTCTGCGTCTGATGATGCACAGTTTTGGGAGAGCCACTCATCATCACCGGGTAACCCATCGGTGGTGGCGCCGTCACGTACGGTTTCTCGCTCAATGTCTGCTTCATTTCTGCATATTTAATAAGAAAACAATTGATTGATTTATATGCCTCAACATATGTCAACAGCACTTGTATATATAAAAAGAATTGAACTTACCGTTTTGCTGATAATACTGCTGAGCCATTTAGATGGTATTAGTTTGGAGAGCTGAAGATGAACAAGATTCTTGGAAATTTGGAATTATAGATCTTTTTAAAAATCTTTGAAGTCTATATTATTTATATACATTTTTTTGGTGTTACATTTTGCTTCTCGTTTAAGACATTAACTAGAAGGTGGTTTGGTTCTTCTTCGAAACTTCCCATTTGACACCGACCAACGACGACGGAAACGCGTTTCAAATAAAACATACTTGACATTTGGTCGTCTTCGAAGTTTCCAGACCAACGGACGTTTTCTCACGGGAATTTTTTGAATAACGTTATTGTCTTGTCCGGCCCATATAATGACAGGCGGATGATGGTCATTGTCTTGTATGGCCCATATAATGACAGGCGGATGATGGTTATGGTCTTGTATGGCCCATATACTCAATCCATCATTTCCTCGTAGCACCAGAAGAGGATGCTTCTTTGATTTAGAAGAGCATTCAATCATTACAGAAAAAGAGTTTTTTTTTGCAAAACATATATATAAATGAGATAGACAATGCCATACAGAAAAAGAGATCTTTTGGCACATAAATAGAAAAAGGAAGAGTTGAACACAGAGCCGGTCCTAGGAAGAGTTGAACATCATCAAAACAATATTTTCATGCACGTAAAGGTATCCTTTTTCAAAAAATGAGTGTCTTTGTCAACAACGTTTTAAACTGTGTTTAACTTCAACACCGCCAATAAAAATCTCTAACCTAACCAAAACCCACATCTTCTCTAGCCCAGCAACGTATCAACCTAACCTAATATTATGGCTTGGAGACTAATATCCCATGATTGCAATGCATAACAGAATTTAACAACGTTATAATGAAAACAGGATAATAAGATGACTGCAAAGAGAAAAAACATATGCGAACAAAGAGAACCAGTTCTCAACTAAAAAGTACAAACATTCAAAGGAATGAGGCAAACCTTTTGGGTCAATGTTGAAAAGCGTTTCAGAAATTGTACTACAGCCTTTTAAGAATCGAATGAAAAACTTCTTTCTTTGTCTTTGTTTTGCATTATTATTGTTACCTAGCCTAGCTTTAAGAGTTGAAGCTTTGTGCTGAAGCTTTCTTGAGCTCAATAGCTCGTTTATAAGGCGGTGCGATCGGAGGCTGAATCGGGTCCAGGCTTCGGTATGACGATCCATCTGCCTCTTTTGGGAGTGGGTAAGACCGGTCCGAGTCATAACCGCTTAAGTCACCACATGCCAAGAATGGAATATAAACTTTGTTGGGTCCTTCGAGCCAACCACTACTGCAATCTGCAGGGTACCAAGAATGTCATGAACAAAACTCTCTTTAAATATACAACAAGTTATGTGGCTTGCCCAAAAAGTTCAATTCACATGATGGGAGCATTTCAGGCGAGAGTTTTGTTGAGAAAGAGTCATTTGAAAGTGTACTACTCAATACTGCACAAGTTAGCTTCTGATCTTGAAGATGAAGTGAAAGAGAGTTTTTTTACCGAGATCGCTTCCACCTGAAGGGCTTCCGACTTTCTCCAAGAGAAGATGCAGATCTCTCGGGTTAAATCCTTCTGGTGGGGAGTAATTTTCGCAGACAGCAAAAGCTTCTATTTATAAACAAAGTCAGAGAAATGCAATCAGAAGAAAGGGGAAACAATTGAGACCTCTTTGATGGTTAAACCTCTAAGTGTAAGCAAATCATATTTGCACACATGAAAGTTAATACTCTTTATTACCTATACTAGAATTGCGGCTGCTTTTAGGTTTCGCAAAAGTCACAGTTGGGAAAAACAACTTCAGCTGCATATTAAAAACAAACAAATATATCAGTAAAAGAACCAGTTAGTTAATTACAAAAGCACAACTTAATCTAAAAACTTACCTGACAGTACAAGAGACTTGTATCTTTTCCACGGAATATCTTTGCAATGAACTTTCCACCTTCTTTAAGAATATGGGTTACAATCGTTAAGCCCTAACGAAGAAAAAAGGATATGCTTATTGTCAATGAGAAAAAAACATGTTTCGGGTTAAAGCTAAACATGACATGCAGAGTCTTGTAAACAGAAAGCAAACACCTTACCGCTAGTATGAGTTGGGACTGGACAAATTCATCCATGTCATGCAAACCGGTAACTGCCAACCAAATTATGGAATTGTGTTATTTCGCTAGTATGTGGTAAAAACTGAACAGTGAAAAGGACTATAACTACTGCTTTACCATCTGGAGCACCATCACACACAACCAGGTCAGCCTTGCAACCGTCAAAATGTCTAATGACCTTGAGAAGAAAAAGAAAACACCCAGAAAAAGGTAAGCCATAGAAACAAACAAAAAATCCAAGCATAAATGATGAGGAATAAAAAGATGAGAATAGGAGTTAAGAAAATTTCACCACTTCGGCAGTCCGAGCATTAGTTATGTCCCCTTGAACTTGGATTACACCTTCGATTGGAGCCATAGGCTGCAAATCTATGGCCACAATAAGAGGAAGATCCTCTTCTCTGCAAAGTGATTCAGCAGCAACATATCAGTTTGACTTTGTCAACAAGTGTGAATTACTAAACGAGCACAATTGAAGAAAAACGAAGTTCAAGTGTGATGATGATTATGTGACGATTTTGCACAATATGAAAACTTACTTTGACTCAGCTGAATACTTTGCAGGAAGATACAGTTGACGACTCAGAACCTAGAATGAGGACGCTGATAAGATTCAGAACCTTTGTCTCCCAACTTAATTTTCCAAATACTTATCACTTGCTGTTTTCATCTATGTAACTCCTCCAGTATTAAACTAATCGTACGTACTAAGTTGTCAGTTAGCTAACTGAGATTCCAATCCTGTGCAAAAGGTTTACCCTGGAGATCTAAAAAGTAATAGCTATAGACATTCTTAACAGCTCTTCTAAGCAAAAAGATGGGCGGTAGTTATAATGCACGCAAAACAGATTTGAAGAAAGAATAAAAATCACCATACCTGACTCCAGCTACCAGGGGCAGCACATAAATCTACAACCCTCTTCACTCCTGCATAATATTAACAAGAACAAATCAGGAAAGCTTACATCAACTTTAATTGATATTGATAATTTTGGCTTAAAAGTGCTGCACTCATTTTAATAAATATTATCTTAGACCTTGAAAAATGTTGAACTCCTCATCAATCTGAAGAAGCTTAAAGGCACTTCTGGCACGCCAACCTTCTTCTTTGGCTTTCCGATAGTATATATCCTACAAAATCCAACTGGTTAACGCAAATGCCAGAAATATAACCGCAATTTTTTCTAACTGTAAGCTAAGAAAATATGAGAATCAAGGGAGGGT
>NC_027753.1:8976395-8995301 GCF_000695525.1 Brassica oleracea var. oleracea
AAAAAAGAAGTCAGACAGCGATAAGTTAAGGCAGAAGGATGACTAAGAGGCATTCTATCGAACACATTAAGGGCACAACGAAATCAAAGATTAAAGAGCCAAAATCAAACGCACGATTTATGAACCAAGAGTTTAGCAGCAAAGCAGAATCCAAAGCTAGAGCCAAGTTAATCAGACCAAACAAATTGTCATGCTAAATCAAGTAAAAGAAAGAAAAAAAAAAAAACTCATCTAAACAGCAAACCGCTTTAGTTCGTTGCAGACCATAAAAAACAGTAAACAGAGGAACACATACAAACCTAAGCAATAAAATAGCAAAAGGCCTCAACACAGACGAACCTTGAAGAAGGAAAGCGACTGAAGCGAAGGAGGCGCCGGCGGAATCGTTTTAGAGCTATAGGAGGAGGAGTCGCTCTTCTTTGTGGGCCATCAATATTCCGATAAAAGTTTCGGCCCATTTAACTATGGTTTGATTTTAATTCGTCCGTTTTGTTCCTCCCACAAGCTCACTCTCGTGTGTGTTAATAAGTTTTTTTTTTTTTTTTTTAATTCATCATCAACTTTATCATTAACCAACTTGTTCTCCATACAACATTCTATCAGACTCTACTTGAAATTTTAACCACTTTGGCACTACAGAATATAACTTGGGGACATTAGGCACAAATGTGATAGTCTCCTTTGCTATCCTATAAGCAACCTTATTACCTCCTCTTGGAAAGAACCTCACTTCTGCATGCGGAATTTGTAACAGAGCTTGGGGAATCTTGTCCATTACTGGTAGTAGCTTTGGCCATACCTCCTCTGTTCCGTTCACCATCTTAGCCAAGCACAGGGAATCAGTTTCAAATAAGACATTGTTGTACTGAAATCTCGCCATTGATTCCACTGCCCATTGGAGAGCCTCTGCTTCTGTTCTTATGCTCGATTCCAAGCCCATAGCATATGTCCTTTTTCACCTCTGCAGATCCACCCCACACCGCTATTATTTCTATCTTTTTTCCAAGCACCATCGAAATTACATTTTATCCAGTTCGCTGATGGAGGTCTCCATGAGCGTACCTGCTGAGTGTTATGAACATTATGCTCCCCTCTCTTTTCTACCACACCCAGTTTAACCTTCTCTCTTCTCCTCCATTCCTCCGCATCCTCTTGGGCTTTCCTCACAATACTCAAAGCTTCATACTCTTTGCCTTTGAACATCAACTCACTTGTGTGTGTTAAGTTAAGCATCTAGTATTTGATATTCATCCAAATATATTCATTCAAGGTCGGCTGGCTAACTTTGCTTTGATATGTTCCCCATCTTTTGTCTTCTCTTAATAAAAATACATCTACCTCATTGAATATTCATTACAAAAATGAATCTTATTGAAATCAACCATGACTAAATTGGTCATGAGAAGAATAAAAGAGTGAGATCACATTCATAGTTGTGGTGTGTATGTCCAAAGAAGAAGCTAAAAAAGGTTGTTGTTGGTGATGGTGGTTATCATATCATATTATATAGATCAACGGCCGCTTGTGAGAAGTCCTTTAAAGGATATGTAAAGATCATTGTTCTCTGTCCCGAATATCTCCTCCGACTTCCTCAACGTTTCCTAAGGGGGATGGAGATTGAAGATGATATGGTTTTCGTTTTTTTTTTTAATTCAAATTATACAAAATGACACACTTGTCAGGTTAACTATTACCTCACGGCTCTGCTTCCGAGCGTTTAGTTCCTTGATGTTAGCCAGGAATGCGCTGAACTGCTCGTAAGACAAACGGCTCCTGCACAACCATTCCCTCTTCTTATCTAGCTACTACCTCTAGTAAAACAGTTATATAACAATCTTAACATACCTGGCTTGTCTAAAGAACTCTTTCCCATCAATCCTCGCATGGCGAGCTGTATAATTAAAAGACAATGAGACATATATATATATATATATATAATAATAATACTGATTGAGAACAGAGGAAAAACAATTAGGGAATATTGACCTGAAGTAGAATGTGAGCGAGGAGGAGAGTTTGGTACTGAAGATTGCTGGCTTGATGAGGACCACATGCGTATATGATCATACTGTGAAGCTGTTGGAGATGCGGCTCCTGAGAATAGCTTAGGAGATGATGCCGCAGAGTAGCTTCTCGGAGATCCACCAGCCGATACCATCTTTGGCGTTCCGCTTGGAGTTAACCCGGGGGGAGTCAAAGAGGCTCTTTGCCGTAAACCTGTTTCATTAAACCATTTATTTTATACATAAGAAGAAGAAACACTGTTAGATGTGACAAATCATTTAAACATACATTACCTTGGTTGTTGTTGGAGAAAGAATCGTGTGTGGATAAGCCATTTGAATTCTCATCTACAGAGAGCAAATAACATGAGAGAACAATCATTTCATTGACGAGACAGCCTCTTAAATAAAAACAAAAAGAGCTTAGCGTGAATGCGAACAAGCTTAGAATACCTTTGTCTCTGACATCAGTGCTGTCGATTTGCTGTAAGAAAAAAAGGGAAAAAAAGTATGTAAGATGAGATATATATACAAAAAAAAGAAAGGAGTGAGTGATGTTGGGCATACAGATGGATTCTCATCATTCAAAGATTGCATCAATTGTCTCTTGAATGCTTCCAGCTACAAAACAAAATAATGACAAGTAACTGAATCATAAATAATAAATCACCCATAACATGAACAACAGTATGTAAAAGATAGGATAGGAGGGGAACCTTTGCATAATCACGACCGAGTTTCTTGGCAGTGATGGCCAGCGAATCTCGCTCTTGTCTTAGTTTCATCTTTCACGTTACAAACATAACCACCCCAATATTAAAAATTGGCAGACTGATCAAAGTCAACTAGTGTGATTGATTAATTCTTACATTTTCGTCGAGGGCATTCTTCAGGGAGGAACCAGCCTCGTGGTATAGTCTTTCCAAGGAAGATTCTCTTCCCTCGAGATCATCGATAAGCTTATCCTTTTCACGAAGCTTCTGCGTGAGGACGGAGACTTGGGACTCTAGATTGGAGACCCTGGAAGCGATGGCCATTGACGTGATCTTCCTTGCTAGATCCAGTTGTTCATAAGGGTCCGTTGGGATCACCGCCAGAATTTCGTCCGACAGGCTGAAGTCTGGTTGCGACATCTTCACCGGAGAGATTCCTAGCAGCAGGGCCCGACTCTGATCCCTAACCACTTTTTTTTTTTTTTTTTTTTTTTTAATTTTGTTTTTATTTATTGGAGAGAAAGAGAGACAGATGACTGTCACATTTGTCTACATATTATTTTTATATTGACAATGAAAACCTGACCTCTTGCTATTTTTATTTATCTAAAAGGCCTCATTTTCTCTTATTTATCATCTAAAACCCCTCTCTTACGACTTTCATGTTTTAGACCCCTTAGCTATTTATTATTTATATAAAAGACCTCACCTCCTTTCATCTATAGAATTAAAGCAGAATCCCTAATAGGATTATGCCCTTAGTTTTTCAAGTTACTTACAAGACTATGCCATTATCTTTTTAATTTCTCATCTATAATTAAATTCATTTAAGAAAAATCATGCTTCTCATTAAAGTGATCGTAACAATTCTTAACAAAAATATATGAACTTCTGAATACTTCGACAACAATATATGTCATAAACTACACAATTAATCCTATTTAATTTATTGGTTATCGAATTTTAGAAAGTTGAAACAGAGGAAAGTTACAAGGGAGTGAAACATATTTCGATCCCTATATTTTTGTGAATCTATTAACTAAACGGTTTAGTCAATTTAAAAAGTATTTTATCACGAGTATAATCATAAAACTTCTAAAACTAATCGATCATATTCCCTATATATTTTCTTCATTTAACAAGTCGATTTTTAGGCAATTTTAAAAGATTTGACTACACCAATAATCTAGGAATTTCCAAAACTAACCGTGTATATTTCCAAAGAGTATATTCTTCATTTAATAACTTTATACACGATGAAATATAATTCTATAAATACATCAAAAGAGACGAGTAGATTCAAGCAAATGTCATTCATACCTGGAAGCATTGCAATGCTCAATATGGCGAGAGTTAAGAGAGATAATAATGTAAGACATATCTTATGTTTTTAAAAACGTTAGTTTATTATTAATAATCAATGGTTTTCTGATATTTTTATAATTCTATGTAAGAACAAAAATACATGCAACATGTGGAAAGAATAACCTTAACTTTCCATTTTTTCTCAAACCTAGGTTTGGTCCACCGGGTCCATGTCAGAAATGTAGCAATTTAAAGTTCATGAGTTAATGATCAATCAAAACTAATCTATAAGCCTTTCAATCTTTTATTGATGCTAGCATTTTCAACAGGTTTAGCGAACGATACCAGTGACATTTGCTAAGATATTAGATAGAGTTTCTTAGAAAGTAAGAAGAAACGAAGCTTACAATTCGCAGGAACAACCACATCTCTCTCAAGGTGACACCCAACTTTTTCCTACAACAAGGCAATGAAAAAATGATTTATAGAAGATTCGAGAATACTTTTAACTGTAACTTTTTTTTCCTTTTTATCTAAAGATGGGTCAAAACTAGAAGATTCAATATGTTGTCCACTTGTTCCATCAACGTTTATTGTCTCTATAATCTTCAAACAATTGATTTTTCTTTATATTTCTTTTAATCACATTTTCAAATATGCTATAAAAAAGATATTTGGTATTATCTTTGTAAATATAATAGATTACAATAAACTAAAAATATGAATACAAGGAACTTTTTATAAAAACCCAACTCCTCAGAATTACTTTGTATGACTATAAAAATAAATGTTTGTAAATTATGTCCCCAAACCAATAAAAATTTGTAAAACATAAAAGATTAACACAATTAAAAAAATATTAGTTATCAAATATTAAATACATAAGTTAATAATTAACAAATATTTTAACTTCGTAATTTAATTTTTAAGGGAAACAAATCCAGCGCTGACATTTAAATCTCCTCTTAAAACTTTCATGTGTTTATACCCATTCCTTACTTATTTTTTTATCTAAAAGTCCTCAACATCTTCTATTTGACATTTAAAGCCCTTTCGTTAAAATTTTCTTCACTCTTTTCAAAACAAAACATGATCAACTAATAATATGTTCATATAAGCAGAAAAGTTTATATGGTCTTAAAATTAATTTCACACAAAAAAAATTATGAACATGTGTTTTAAGATTACAACATATACAACTATAGTGGGAAAATGACCTATTTAGATCCAAACAATTTGCATTGTGCTAAATACGATCTAAACAACTAGTTCATGCTAAAAACAATCCCAATTCTATTTTAATTTAAATGTCCAACCCGAAATCCTTTCCGTTAAGCAAAACCTACTTTTACTAACATTTAGTTAGTCAATCGTTAAACCTAGATTATTCATAGTGCAAACCCGATAAGTTGGTTCGATATGGACAGTAAAATAACGTTTGTTTGCCTTCTAACACAGTACTGTCGTTTTGTAATTGTGATTAAGTAAAGCTTTTAATCATTCTTCCCCTTTTCTCTGCGACAAACACGAGCTATTAGAAAGAAAATTCATAATCTGAAATCTTAAAGAACTCAAGTTTTTGGGGAAAGGTATGTTAATAATTGTTCGGCTTTATGAAATTATGGAAGATGAACTCCAAACTTGTTTGCATTTTGTTGAAGTTTTGATTGGAGAAATGAATGAGCGAAGGAGAAGGTTTCCTAAGATTTATAAATGTAGAGAGCATGTTGTAATCCAGACATCAAATATGGCTAAAACCCCATAACGGTTGAGCTCATATAGAAAAGATGGGGTAAGTTTTTTACGTTAAGAACATGTCAATTTCGGGTTTACTAAGTACATGTCTTGCAGTTCATCTTGACAGAATTGGTCTCATATATTTAAATGAACATATATATGTATGGTTGGAAAGATTGAAGAGATAATTGAAAATTTTGAAAACATCGAAGAAACATCCATAACTTTGCAAAAAGGGTTCAATGTCCATGACTGGCCAACTAGAAGGTGGTTGGCTCTCCTCTTCGAAACTTCCCATTTCACACTGACCAACGACGACGAAAACGTATTTCACATAAAACATACGTGACATTTTTTCGTCAACGAAGTTTTCAGGCCAAATGATGTTTTGATGATAAGTGATAACGTTATTGTCTTGTAAGGCACATATAATGACGACAAGTGGATGATGGTAATTGGTTGTGCTTCTTTGATTAGGGTTAATTAATCTTGAGCCTATAGTTTGAAGATGAGATATTATGAATGCCATATAGAAAAATATTTTTTTTGGCTTATGCATACAAAACCAACTTTGAATAATGTCATCAAAACAATATTTTCATGTTGTGGAAGCATCGTAGCCTACTGGTTAAGGTTTAAAGGTCTCTACATCCAGGTCTGGGGTTTGAATCCCAAACTATGCAATTTATTGCAGATTACAGGAAATCCACGTTTCAAGTCCCGGAGAGAGCGATTTATTAAACAATTATGCAGACTACAGAAGAAAGGCTTACAATAGATCTTCAACATGGTGCAAGTAAATCTGGCCATGCGTGGATCTTCATAGGACGGCTCAGGTGATGCAGTTAGGCGTAGGTCTTCATAAGACAGATAGTATTGTCGGTTGTCGGATCGTCTATGTAATCTTTCTCATATCATAATTGTAAAATTATAATAAATCAGCGTTAAAAAAAAACAATATTTTCGTGCACCTCAAGGGACCCTTTTTACAAAACGACAGTCTCTCTCTTAACAACAGTTTTAACACCTCCAATAAAAATCTCTAACCTAACAAAACCCCACTTCTCTAGCCCTGCAGCATATCAACCTAATGATTTGGCTTGGAGACTAACATCCCAAGATCGCAATGCATAACATCATCTAAAAATGTTATAATGAAAACATGATAATATGATGACTGCAAAGAAAAATACATAGATAAACCAGTTCACAACTAAAAAGTACAAACATTCAAAGGGATGACCAGAGATAAAGTCATACTCGATCCATCAATAGCATCAAAAAACAGAAAACAAAAATATAGTTGTGATAGAGAGTGACCAGAGTTGAGATAAAGAGAGATGGTCTTGTTGGCTGTTGCTGCTGTACCCACAACTTGTCTTCGAAATTAGACAACAGAGTCATCTGTTCCTTCATACCCTTCCTCTTCCTGATGTCAGTCACCAGCGTTGAAGCCTGCGATCCTGCCTCCAGAGGGTCAGACGACATCATCTCCCAATGATCAAACACACATTGCGGGAATGCCTGTCCTGAGGTTGCTGCCCTAAGCTGACTCGAGAATCCAAAAGATTCAACGACTGGCAAGTAAGCCTTGATGTTGTACAATGGTGTTCCTGGCCTCTGCATCTCCTTAAACACATGTCCACGCTTCTGATCCAGCACATTGTAGATTCCACCAAGTGCTCCCTTTGGTGCTTGGATGTCCACCATGTACACCGGCTCCAACAGTCTGGGCTTGGCGGTGAGCTGCGAGGTGTAGATAACCCTCCTGGCTGTAGGGATAACCTGACCACCACCTCTGTGAATTGCATCAGAATGGAGAACCACATCACACACCTCAGAGCAGATTCCTCTCATGTTCTCATCACATAAGAGGACCTTCCTTTGACGCCCACTGGAACCCAGCAACAACTGAATCCTTGATTTCATTTAGGTATTGTACTCCCTTTCACATGTCTACAACCATGTTAGGCTCGGTGGTTTCAGGTCTAAACGCCCAGATCTTCTTTGTAAGATCCTTGTCCCAACCAAACACCTCTGCCAAGATCTTGGAACGGATCTTAGGATCATATCTCTTGGAACAATACAGCCTTCGTCAATTGCCTCTGCAAGACCATCCTCCAAGGGCCTAGCTTCCATGTAGAGACGGTTATGCTTGTTGGGGGACTTGCTCATCACCTTACAGATAGATCGCTCCAAAACAGTCTCACAAAATGAGACAACCGAGTCTGACTTGACAATCTCAACACCACCCATGAATATCATCCTGAAGATCCTTAAGACAAATTTCAAGATGAAGTCTCTAGCACCAGCAACAATGTGCTCACCTGACTCCTCCATCGTGCAAATATACTTTAATACCAAAATAGATCTAACAGAGAAGTATAAAGAGGTAAAATTAAAATTTGTGTTCAATCCTGGACAAAATCATATTTGCATCAAATTATCAAAAAATGTTAAACACATATAGACGAAAACGAGAATATACAAAACGAGATAAAAAAAAATAATGTGATCCAAACAAAGTATAACAGCAAGCAAACATTAGATAAGGGTCAATCAATCACTGTTTATATAAGGCTTTTGGATCTTATCTGAGTTCCATCCTTAAAACGATTTCTACAATCAGATCTTACGAAACGAGACAGATTACAAAACGAGCAACAAAGAGTCGATGGGTTGGTAAGCAAACAGTGAGTATTGGTCATCTACACATTAAAAGCTAAAGCTATGCAGATCCAATTCAAAAAGTAAGCATCAACAACAATCGGAGAAAACACTCCGAACATCGTAAGAGAATAACAAGGAAACATGCTAACCAACGAAAGGAAGAAGAGGGAGCTTGAGAAAAATATAGGTGCAAGGAGGCGTTAGATAACTCAAAATCTAAATATATAGTCCGTGAACAAAACGTCTATAGTATATGCTTCATCTCTTTTAGGGTTTTTGCTATTTTTTCGTGGTTATTTGACATCTAAAAACCACGCTGTTCAAAATCTCTCCACTCGTCTCAAAACGAAACAGGATGAAGACAGGCAGGGAAAATTTGTCCGAGTCTTAAAATCAATTTTACACAAAAACAGCTATGAACATGTGTTTTAAGGGTACAACATACACAACTGTAGTAGTAATCTTTTTTTATCTGAATACCAAAACCTGTTTTTCATCATTTTTCTTCAAAAAAAAATAATTCCCTCATGTACTTGTATGGATCAGTCTGCGTAGGGCTGTGAGTCCATGCATAAGTGCACCAACTTTCTCTGGTACTGCTGAAAGTATTCGCAAACCGCTGCTACTTCTTCCTTCCCTGGTTCTAGACCTGGCAGATCCGTCATTACAGTGCCTAATTCCCCAGTAGAATCTTCGTCTTGGCTTGATAGCTCGTTTACGATTTCTGAATGGATCTCGTTACAGGCCAGCACAAACATGGCTACTGTGTCCGGCTGTTGCACCTCCTTGAGAGCTGCAAGCGCCTCTTGCAGGGAACCAGCGGCCACATATAAGATAAGTGCCCTAACATCGATATAAACGTACTTTCTTTTGTCATTATGTGATCTCTTCTTTAAGATGAAACTATGTCCCCTTTTTTATTTTTCAGTATTAAGAAAGTGAGAGTATGATTCGGTACCTCCACACATTGTGCTCCGCGTGGAGAACATGGTCAGCCCACCTCTGCAATACCCTGAGTAGAGAGAGATAATAGTTAAAGCAAGGGGCGGCACGAGATCACAACAATTACCAACACCAATTCTAGGAAATAAAAATCAGTCATATTCGAGGGAGAATGAAACGGTAAAAGAAATTACCTGGCATAATCCGATCCTTCTAAATGTGTGGCAGCCAAGGTAGCAGCATCTGTCCATCGCCCAGAATCTTGTAGCTGAAATATTATTAATGTCCAATATATTTAATGTGTTCCCCATTGTTACTAAACCAAAGCTAAAACACTCCCTAATAATTGCTAAGATGATGATCCTAGTCGAAGTATAGTTCAGAAGAATATACAATATCTCGTATTACAAAGGAAACAACGAAGCTAACCTGTGAACAAGCTTCTTGATGTCTTCCAACCGCGCATAGAAGATGAGTGCCAGTGAGCGAATTGTCCGTCCTTACCATGTTGGCTGCAACAACCTACATTTGTGTGCACCAAAAGTTATCAACGGAGCTTTTTTTTTTTCAAAAGAAAACAAAAGACTATCAAATACGTAAGATAGATACCTTCAGTGCAAGGTCGAGAAGAGATTTAGACACAGCTGAAGAGAGTGCAACGGCTCGGAGAGCATTTGGATAGAAGTATGGAGAATCTGGAGCAGAAGTAAGCAGCAAGCTAACAGCAGCTTCCAAATTTCCAACTGATATCAGCCTGATCACAAAGCAATTCACTTGTCACCGCAAGATCTAAAGCTTGTAAACTCAGATTGGAAAACTAAAACCTAAGAACTTCAAATTTTAAGTTTCTGGTCTAGTTTCCAAGGACAAAGTTTATGTCTATAATTAAAGTAGTTAATTGATGTTTAAAAAGTCTAAAGCATGACTCGTCCAGCTATACTGCACAAACATCGTGAGACCCAAATATTTTTTGAACTTACAAACTGCTCTGTTTCTCGAATACCAGTTTCCATTATTGTAGCAAAAAATAATCATGCACTGTGTATCTTAACATATGATATCTAGTCTTCTTTCTAGCTTTGAACATACAACTGCCTTCGTCACCATAAATATCAAAGAAAAAGAAGAATCTATTTGCATCTGAAAAGTTGCATATTCAGTTATGATTCAAGATGGACACAGTTTCTCTCAGCTTAAAGACACCTAAAATATATAGTTTCAACTTCATACAAGAGCTAATATAAAAATCAAACCAAAATTTTCAGGTAATAAAATGAAAAGAGATGAAGGTGAAAAACTAACTCGTGTACTTGTTTCTGAATGCAATCTTCTCCCTCCAATTTTTCATGCCAAGGAAGACGTTCATTGGCACGTGTCCATAATTCTTCTCGCTCAAAAGCCATTAATCTAAGTGAACCATCGCACTGTTCATTGAAATGGGTAATATAAGTTCATCGACAAACACATTGCAAATGAAAATATAATGATCTAAGCAAAGGAACTTATTTCCCAAATAAAATCGACGGGAATGGGTAGAATGAAAAAAAAAACATTATTTTGAAACTGACCATAGAATCTATCTTCCTGGCTTCAGGTGCCGATGAACCAGTAAATGATATTTTACTCCGCATTGATGCTTCATCAACTCCTGAGGCCGAAGCAGGAGAAGGGATTTTCTGCGGAGACTTTCTTATCAGCTTGTTCATCAGATGGCGAATGGCCCGAGGCAGTTGCAACCAGAAATAAGCTTCGGAGGTTTCACCAAAAACTGCAGCCGCAAAAGCAAATCTCGCAGCATAACCTTTCTTGACCACATCAGCATAGATTTTTGCTCTCTCATCATCCAATAAGCAACCTAGGATGAACAAAATTTAGAGCAGGGTAAGAAACTAGAATACTGAAACAGATACCTAGAACAAGAGACGTTAGTCTGGTACTGATACTATGCTAAAAAAGGGAAAACAACCTTCTTTCCGATAGGGTTCTAGTATCTTCAGTAGCATCTCTGGCACTACAGGGTCTCCTAAAGGTGGTAACTGAATCATGTAGCTCCGAAGATCTTTAGAGGATGAAGCCATTCCACGGATCAAATGAGGCCTTTTCTCCAAACTGGTGCTACAAGTATTAAACCAAGATGGTTTCACTCCCAACTGTAAGATCATCCGTAGTGCCTGCATGCATAATAATTTAGAAACATTGCTCTCAGAATCTTTCATGGGTCATATGGGCTGAGCTCATAGACACTAGTACTTGTACATAATTTCAGCAGTGTTCCAAGACTGAGTACCACAAAGACTTCAGAAACAAGAAGTATTCCTAAGTAAAGAAAGTTACCAGCGCATGAGGTACAGGAAGTAGGATAGGGGAGTACATAGGCATAGGGCGGAATCTCTCCTTTACAGATTTAGACTGGGGCACAAAGCCACCCTTCTTTTCATTTCTGCAAAAATCAGAAGAAGTTGGAAAAATAAAATAGCAGAAGTGATTGTAGCCAATTTAGGCTTGGATCAATAATAATAGCAAATCCGAAACAAGATCCTATATTACATGCCTAACTAGACAGATAAGGTAGAAAAACTTAGACATTCTATACAGTTTTAGTTATATGGGGAGAAACAACAGATAATGACTTTAAAACTTTATGTGAACAAAATCAACAAGTTGACAAGAAACTAATCCTAATCTGAAATCAGTCACGTGACTCTGAATGCGAATAAATTTCCACAAAGAACTGGTGTATACATACACAATAACCTCAACGAGTCGGAAGGTGCTATCAGCTCCAGCAATGCATAGAACAAGTGGATCATTTTTATCAGTTCTCAGAGGCAACCAGTCAAGTTCCAGTACAAGGGTGCCAGGAATCTGGGGCTGCAGAAGCGACTGGGCTACCGGATCTGGTGAATCCTGCAGCAAAATTCAGTATCAACTGTCAAAACAGATATTTTAGGTTGACCGAGACATATTTCAAACAACAAGTATCAATTAAAAAACAGTATTGTGTTTCTTTTCTCCCCAAAATTAGTAAGATAGCTTTGAAAACACAAGACGTGCCCAACTAATAGGAAACAGCGAATTCTCTTAGGACTCACAAGATCATATACAGAGAATGTATTGTCATTAAATAGCACAGCTACACGCCCTCGGCTGCGATCTCCAGCAACAACAGGTGAGAATTTGATTCTACGTACTCCGTCTCTGTGACTATTAAATGCAGATGACTGTCCAGTTGTTACATCCCACCATCTTATGTTTCCTGATCTATCTCCCATAACCTTAAAAAGAGAGTAAAATATGATTTCCCATGAAAAAAAAATTCAAAAAGAACTGGAAAGTGAAAAGAAACTAACCACGTGAGGCAAGCGATAAGCCATGGCGGTAACCAGCCCATCTGAAGGAACAAATGAAGTAGATGGCCACTTTGGTCTAGAAACAGAAGCGGATCATGTATGTCAGTAAATATAGAAGCAAGATTACACAGCAATCAAGGTCTGAGAAGGTGATTTTTGATTCATGTGAAAGCGTATGAAAGAAACTATCAAGCAGTGAAATGTCAACACTTTTCTGAAATTGGACAACGAAGATCCAATCATTATCTCACAGTTTTTCTAAAACGAATTTAGTGACGCATGGCATTAGAGAGAAATCATAGAACAAAACGGAATAAGGACAAGGTACGCTATAATGTGCAATCACTATTTCAGAATTTTCAGCAGCCCTAAAATATAATCTGCATTTGGCCACGGAAATTAAACGCACCTATAAGGGATTGCTAGTTTACGTACTAATGAAGATCTTTATGCTGGAGAGATAAAAATTTCAGAACAACAATTGAGTTAATGGAACAATCTGCTATACCTGAAATCTCGAATCCTACGTCCTTGAACTTCAAATACTCCAAGGGCACCGTTTACCAGTGCAAATGCAAAACTCTCTACAGTTTCCTCATGCGACCCATCCGACTCTGCAAATATGTTAATTACAGACCATTAGAAAAAGATACATCAGACACTGGGCTAAGTTTAAGATATCACAGTTTTAGTGTCATAAATATCTCACTAGAGTCCGCTGAAGCAGTTACTCCTTCAGATGATGGCTGAAATTGCTTGGACGGACCGCTTTGAACTGGGCGTGGAACTGCTGGAAGCGTCCATTCTACGACGGTAAAAGGAAGAGCTAATGATCTAAGCTACAATAAGAGAGAAAAACAAACATAAAACAATTGGTTAGAATACATAACCTCGAAAAGATAATAAATACTCCAAAGTTAGACCTGGCGTGTATATAAACAAGCCTCAAATGCAAGAGCATTTATTTATTAAGAACACTTATAGTTCCTGTTTTGACCCACTCTCCACCTTATCATTATTTTCTTCTTGCTGGAATAGACATTGACAAGGCTAGGAGAGGCCAGAAAAGAAGCCACAGAGAGTAAGTTGCTTAAAACGACCCTCCTCTAATTTTCAAAAGGTACAAATTAATCCATTCAAGCATATTCTAACTCATTAGGCATTATGATGTTCAAGACCCAACATGAGCCAAATGTTTCAACCTTACTAAAGTTTCATATGCAAAAAGCAGAACCTGGTCAAGGGTGTGTTAGTTGAAACCTGAAACTTGAAAGTAAATGGACATACGAAAAATAAATTCATATGGATGAAAGTTACAGAATATATGTGAGAAAGAAAAGGTTGTTATCACTCATGGGTACTAAGTCACGTAGAAAAAGCATATATTCTTCGGGGTTTGAGCTCACTCACCATGACTGGATGCTTGGTCATTGCCCAAACTTCTACAGGAGCATCACGGAATAGAATTAAAAGATACCTGCAAAGACAAAAAAAATATTTTCTCAGCATCGGGGAGGTCTCTAAAGCTCTGGGCCCAAGTAATTACTTCTATTTTTACAATAGTTCCTCATCCTTAACATAGTGAGCCAGTATCTTCTATAATCTACATATTACATTTTTCATCTCATAATGGAACATGTTTCATATACCTAGGTGAGACACTGTTTCTAAGCTTAAACCATCAATGACAAGCTGGTAGCTTGAAGTGCACAAAGCCATTTGTATAGGCATCAATTACTCAAGCAAACCAAATTACATTCATTAAACTCCAACCTTCCGGAAGAAGAAGTTCTAAGAGCTCTTATGGGAGTACGCTCTGGCTTTTGTAAATCCCGAAATGGTTTATTCAACCCACTCCTAAGGCAGGTAACAACAAGCTTATTTATGTAGCCTCTGCTTTTGTCATTCACCTGAAACCACAAAACAATGAATGATGTTGGATGTCCAGTTCTCAAGTCTATTAATTTTTTCGTTAAGCTACTGGAAATAAAACTAAACCAAACAATCTTCTTAATCCTGATAGAAACCAATCCCAAACTGAAAACTACTACGAAAAAACAGAAGAAAGCAATGAAACGTAACTTGATCCACTTTAAATTTATGTGCACACCTGACTATAAGAAAATGAAACTAATCTTGAGTTTCCAAGCCACCGAAGTCCCCTAACTACTCCTGTATGAACCGACGTGCTTGCAGCAACAGCATTTGTCGATACATCAACAACATCGATTGTTCCGTTCTGAGTTCCCAAAGCAACCAGAGGAATAGCTGCAGCAGGAATGTTACCCCCTCCTTCATTTGATATCAACCCGTCAATCAATCAATCAATTTAATATTCCTAGGAACACCATCAGTATTAAGTATACAAGGGAGAATATAACTAACTCGCTAGGGTTGCTGTAAGAGAAGGAGATGGAACAGCAAGTGTAGAGACTGTGGAAGAAAGAAGCTGAAGCTGTCCATCCAGGCTGATCTGCATTGAGCGATGTAAAACAAGTAAAGGTCACTAAACAAGTATTGTGGAAAACACTACCGTAAAGACGAGGAACCTGCAAACACCAACTTCTATCCTCTGGAAGAGCAACCATTAAGTAATTATCAAACTAGTTAACACAAAAACTTGAAGCCACCAACCTTAAATGATAGGTCTGATTTGCCAAAGGAGGAAGTTGATGTGTGGCCTCTGCTTCGACTTGTAGTTGCAACAACTAGTCCCTCATCCAGATCTGAGGAATCTTTTTTCTCAAGTGCTTCAGGATGTGCTGCTTCAGTGCCAATGTCCAAGTCTGACACATTCTTCAGAGCATCTTCAACTCCTTCAGCGCTTAAGACCCACTTCCATATTTTACCGTCATCAGAAAGGGAGATAAAAGTTGTCTTAGAGACAATAAGGCTTTCGTCGTAAAAGTCAAATGGGTTATCAAAATCCACAGAGGAAGTTCCATCGGGGTGAAGTTTTGTAATAGTTTGCATGGTGGAATCCGATTGACTGAGGAGAATAGCCAGAGCTGAGGGAGAAGGGATGGACATTCCAATAGATGGCAAAAACTCTTCCATGGTACACATGACATGCACCTGTTCTCCTCTGCAACGATAAATAACCAGCAGTAATTTAGATGAATATCCATGTTTGACAAGATAGAAAGTCATGTTCATAACATGATTTTCAACCATGAAGTTCAGACACTATATAAAACGAAGCTAGACAGTATAACAGTTCAAGATATAACCATATGGATATTGACTTGTTCCTTAGCTATGAAACCCAGTACGTACCCAATGAATTTTTGACTGCTGTGATTTTCAATAGGTTAGCTTTCTCAAAGACTAGCAAGGGCCATCAAACATGAACCAATACAACTTGGGAAGCTGCCTATTTCAGTAAGTTTTCTCCTAAATATTCGCAATACTAAAGGAAGCAGATAACTAAAGTCGCACCATTGCCCTGAAAACTAAAGCCTAAAATACTCTAAACAGCTAAAGCAGATGATCAAACCTCCCACCATATTTTCACAGTTAGAGAGGAGGAGAGCACATAGATGTGCTTCAATGAAGAAAAATAGGGGAGGGCGATATCTTACTCTTGGCGACGCCAAATGCTGAGCCTGCCATCGACATGAGCACAATAAAGCAACTCCTTGTTGGGATCCGGCAAGACATCCATAAACTTGGCGCAGCCGCGAGGCAACGGGGTGGAGGAGAGAGGCGTCTCGTACTGGAGATCAAACACCAAGAGCTCCCTGGGGAAGGTGACGAACAGTATATTCTTCCAGTGGGGCGAGAAGGCAAATCTGGCAAAGTAGAGAGGAAAGGCAGCGGAAGCAGGGGACGAGGAGGAATTGCCATTGCTTGCGGCCTCTCTTTCCAGCCTGAGAAGCTCAGTGGAATCCGTGTTGATCTGCATCTCCTGGATGACGACGTCATTCTCGGTGTCTCCGAGAACCTTGATGGACAAGAGGAATCCCTTGAGGCCAAGGACGCAGAAATGGCGAGAATCATAGGGATCGCGACGGAGGCAGGAGAGAACCTCCGAGCCGGAGTCGTACTTCCAGAAAACGCCGTCGTTGGTGTAGATAGAGAGAAAGGAAGAGCCGGAAATGGAGGCGAGGACATGGGTATCACGGCGAGCCTGGACCCAGCAGAGGTCCTGGACGCCAAGCTTGGGATCGGAGGAGGGATTAAGCCAGACGACGACGGAGCGAAGATGGAAGTCAACGAGGGCGACACGGCCGTGGCGGTCGGCGACGGCGAGGAGAAGGTGGGAGGCGGAGGGCTCGGTGGAGAGGAGATCGCGGGGGAGAGGGAGAGGGATCCAGCGGACGGAGGTGACGAAGGGGGAGAGGGCGCCGGGAGGAGGAGGGAGAGGGATAGTGGAGACGAGCTGGAGGGAGCGAGAGTCAACGACGGAGACGGAGGAGCCAGAAGCGAAGGCGAAGAGACCGGAGGGGCTGAGATCGGAGGATCCGAAGTTGTTGCGGCTCGGAGGACCTGGGAGAGTTGAATCCCACGTGTCCGTTGGCGACGGCTTCGGTGCTGCCATTCTTCCTCTCTGCTAATCTATGGATCCGATCGATTTTTTTTTATTTGGGAGATGATTGATCTTTTTTTTTTCTAATCATCGAAGAAAAGCTTAGATAATTGATTTTAAGTAGTGAAAGCAATCCATTTGCGCTCCATCCATCAATGCCCTTAAATGTACTAAGAGCATGTTTATTGGGGTAGCTTACGCCGGGGTGCCTAAGGAAATGGCTTAGAAAAAAATAATTAACTAGTCGGTGGGATCCACAGTGGGGCCCACAAAAAATTAACAACCATTACTTCTGTTGTCTAATTAAGCGTCGGCGTTTTGCTCTGTTTCGCGGGTCTCACTGACACGTGATAACCCGCGATTAGTTCTGTTTTTAATTTTTTTTTCTTATAGTTAGGAAAAAAAAAATTGAAGCACTCTAGAAGGTTGCTGCCAATAAACATGCTCTAATGAGTTCAAAAAATCAAATTTCTTTTTTTCAAGGGCAAATCTCCAAAATAGCACATTTCTAAATTTATATCACAAAAATAGCACTCAAAAACTAAAATGACCAAAATAGCACTTTTTAAGTTTATCCTTTGAAAATTTTAATTTTTTTATTTTTCAAAATTTGAAATCTTATCCCCAAAACCTCATTTCTCAACTCTAAACCCTAAACCCTAAACTCTAAACCCTAAACCCTAAACCCTAAACTCTAAACCCTAAACCCTAAACCCTAAACTCTAAACCCTAAACCCTAAACCCTAAACTCTAAACCCTAAACCCTAAACCCTAAACTCTAAACCCTAAACCCTAAACCCTAAACTCTAAACCCTAAACCCTAAACCCTAAACTCTAAACCCTAAACCCTAAACCCTAAACTCTAAACCCTAAACCCTAAACCCTAAACTCTAAACCCTAAACCCTAAACCCTAAATCCTAAACCCCACCCTTTAACTCTAAACCCTAAGTTTGCTATTTTTGTGACTTTTGACCTTGAATGCTAGTTTGGGAACATAAACTTGATTTAGTGCTATTTTTGTCTTTTTGTCTTTTCTCAATTCATTTTTTTTACTAAACCATAAATATCATATTAATATTTTTTTTTTTAAAAAAGGAAGTAAAAAACATATTCTTAATTCTGTTTTACTCCAAAAAATCATTCAATTGTTATAAAAGTAATGGAAAAATCTATCTTTATTCATAACATAAATGTTCCTTATATAGGAGATTACACCGTCATAGATAAATGGAAAGATTACAAATCATAATCTCTTGGTTATGTGTCATCCACAATCTGGTTCATAACACTCCCCCTTGGATGCCATAACCATTTATCGCTTGTAATGTGCTTTAATGTTGCCTCATTAAAACCTTACCAGGAAAACCCAATTGGGACAAAACCATGGTGAAGGAAAAAGAGTACAACACACATTACTCCCCCTGATTTGGACATTACTGAAGGTCCCTTGGACCTCTCCAATTTTCTGCAATCCGTGGGTAATGAAGATCTTGGGCAGAATATGCTTCGTCCTCGAACATGATAGTTGGTTCCTTTTTACCATCGGCCATGCCACAATCTGATCGAACATATTGAGTCATCGACCTCAAATACACACACACGAAATCTTGGATGATGTTGCTGTGATATGCGTGTACCACCATGTGTAAAACATAAC
>NC_027753.1:8996091-8996397 GCF_000695525.1 Brassica oleracea var. oleracea
TTGACCATGGCTCAAATTGGGTTGATACCCACGGCCTCTGCCATAGTGATTCCCACGGCCAAATGTGTTATATTGGCCATGGCCACGTCTTTTCCACCCTCCACGGTCATGACCGTGTGGTGTATCATTCTGGACATGGTTACCCTTTTTTTTTTCTTCTACGACATTATTGGTATCAGGTAATGGGGTTAATCCAGGAGGTCTCAATTCACTGTTTCTCATCACTAATCCATTATTTTGCCCAGCTAGCAATAGACTCATCCACAGACTTATAGTCCTGGATTCTGGGATTCCTCCAATCAAATA
>NC_027753.1:8997474-8997710 GCF_000695525.1 Brassica oleracea var. oleracea
TTACTTACGCAAAAAATCCTTCGTATAATCAGATCATGTCATACGAAGTAACTTTCGAAAGAAAACGTAATAGGTTTTACGAAAAAGTACTTTCCTTATAGCAAAAAACCAAGCTGTATGATCCGACATTGGACGACCAATATAAACTTTACGTCCTCACACCACGATCTGAAAGGTCTCATTCTTTATCCCTGCGACTCACTGGCATCCGCTCTCATTCCGCTTGGTCACGTTCC
>NC_027753.1:8997907-8998455 GCF_000695525.1 Brassica oleracea var. oleracea
TACAGCATCCCCTTTAAGGATGATTCTAACCGACTTGACCTTATTAACAGCACGAAAGTGTCATGGTCTAATCCTTTGGCAACAATGTCCTTGGCTATAAAGCTGCGCACAGCCTTCATGCAAAGCCAAAACAATTGAGCGACCACCGCTCCAATAACTTGACGGCTAAACGGTAATCCGAAATTTGTCTTGAAACACCAAGTAACGATTACACAAATAATTATCGTACCACCCAAAAGCGGGAATCATACGGTAAATTCATCATAACAAAACTCAGTCCTAACAACCAAACAGTTAACAGAAAGGTTCCACTTGTCTAAAATCGACCAAGTTCCATATACTACGATTCACTTTAAGCCCGCTGTGTTTTACTCGTAAAATGCGGCATGTAAGGAAAAATCGTAATTGAGCTCCTATAGCTATACAGAACATCCTCAAATAGACACGAAAGAAATCTCGGAAGGCCAACACCACACAAAGCTTGGTATAGGAGGATGCCTCTTTCCGGGGACAAATTTACGCGACCCCTTGGTCCTAACTCCTCGATC
>NC_027753.1:8998742-9000954 GCF_000695525.1 Brassica oleracea var. oleracea
AACAAATTTAATGCCAAGTAACGATTACACAAACAATTATCGTACCACCCAAAAACGGGAATCATACGGTAAATTCGTCATAACAAGACTCAGTCCTAACAACCAAACAGTTAACAGAAAGGTTCCACTTGTCTAAAATCGACCAAGTTCCATATACTACGATTCACTTTAAGCCCGCTGTGTTTTACTCGTAAAATGCGGCATGTAAGGAAAAATCGTAATTGAGCTCCTATAGCTATACAGAACATCCTCAAATAGACACGAAAGAAATCTCGGAAGGCCAACACCACACAAAGCACAGTATAGGAGGATGCCTCTTTCTGGGGACAAATTTACGCGACCCCTTGGTCCTAACTCCTCGATCGCAAATCAAATCCAAACAGGAACAACAATTCTGGCTGCGAACATCTGTAGTCAAACCAGAATGTTACCCAAACGCAGGGCTAAGACTAATCCCTTGCAACATCGCGAAACATCTTCAAGCCCGCGAACATTTCAAGCACGAAACACGACATACGAAAGAATAACAAATCTTCAGCATCGCGGGACGTCGCAGACGCCTTAAGATTTGTTCTTCGACGAAATTTCCTTCCTCGATAAAAATACTTTCTTGGAAGACCAGACAGTCATACGCAATAACATCTTCTCAAAACATATCCTTCGTGAAAACTCGAAACGATAATTTTAACCATTAAGTTTGTTGCTGATCACAACAAACTCTTAACTTTCTAAACAGACTTAGCCATCTCGTAGAGATGACTCTCGTACATCCGACACAAGGATAATAGCACTATAAAAGAAACCCAAAATTTTTGTCAGCTCTTCCAGGAGGCTTAAAAATTGTCCTTGGAGAGATGCTCGGTTCCAACCATACAAGTCGTATAAGCCGAGAACCTATCGCGGACTTTAAATCGTTATAGAATCAGGATGAAACTGAAACATGAAAGTCCGTAAAAATTGGCATGAACGTTTTTACGAAAAATAAATCTTCGGAAAAGATTTATTCTCACGAAGAGCCCTGCGGAAGAAACACGAGACATCGGAGAAAAGCCCGGAAAAGGTCGCACGGTCGCTACGTAGCGACCGAGCTCGAGCCAAGGTCGGTCGCTACGTAGCGACCGAGCATCCGTCCCGCTCGGTCGCTATGTAGCGCTCAAGCCAAGCTCGGTCGCTACGTAGCGACTGAGCATCCGTCTCGCTTGGTCGCTACGTAGCGACCGAGCTCGAGCCAAGAGGTCACTACGTAGTGACCGAGCGTCCTTCTCGCTCGGTCGCTACGTAGCGAACGAGCGTGCGTTCCGTTCGGTCGCTAGCGACCGAGCTCTTCCGAAACGTCGATACGACATGAATCCATGCATTCTCGTCTATCCTTCGATGCTGTCTTCCGAAGACCGTAGCGAACCCATTTCATGTTTTCCGCCATTCGAAGTCATCAATCAAACTTTACGATAAAAATCGCGGAAAGTTCGTTTTTATCGAAAGAAGTCGTAATAAACGCGTCAAGTCGAAAGACGGCCCAAAGGGACTTAAGGCATGACACGAAGCCCACCTTACGATTTCTTAACCAGCAGCCCGTAAATCCAGCAGCCCGTAAACCGTGGGACAGTTTACGCTTGGTTCGTAAGGAAATATAAATGTCTAGTTTCCGCAGATAAATACAAAATTTCGAAGATAATTACGAAGATCGGGAAAAATGGAATATCTCCATTTCTAGGCTATGGCGACTTAAGGGCAGAAGGGGAAAAACGTAAACCGACCTAGGAGCGAGTATATAAAGAGTCCTAGGCGAGAGTCTGAGTCCTAGGCGAGAGGCATGAGGGACAACTTTTGAGACTCAGAACTCTCGGCACTTAGAAACTTTGAGGCATTATTCTCGACATGCTCTGTTTCAATGACTAGCACCCGATTACCAGACGAACGTGCATAAGCAGTTCGATCTCTTGGTTCACTCTTGAACTACGTCCGGCTTGATCCTCGAAAGGGGTACGTAGGCAGCCTTTCATAAGGTTCAGTCCGAAATCAACCAGAAACCTTTTCTGTATTTTCTTAGTCTTTTGTTATCGAGCTGCGAGTCAACTAGGTTTGAGCTTTTAGGCCGCTAGAACTAGGTAACTTGCTGACAGCCTTTGCGGCCAAAGCTTTTATGATCTCTTGTAATGATCGCAACGCTCTCACGCGGACTCGAAATAAGATCTACTGTTTTCTCTAAACT
>NC_027753.1:9001258-9008918 GCF_000695525.1 Brassica oleracea var. oleracea
ATACAGATTATTTAGGGTTTCTATTTAAAACAGACCAGATTACAAAATTATCAATCCTAGCAGATGATATTAAACGTCAAAAATCATGCAATCAGATCATTCGGATTTTAAACAAGTAAACCTCAATCAATGTATCAACCTATCAGATTATATAAGCAAAACAAGCTAGCAACCTATCGGATTCAGTCAATGTTTTAACAGGCTGGTCGGTTTAAACAATTTTAAATCAGATGAACAATTAACCAAGCAGGATGAGAAAACAAATCTATCAATCCTAACTGTAATTAAAGCATTAATAAAAACAAGCAGATCGGATCTATTCAAGACTTTAACAGATCAGAATTATTAAACTAGCAGGATGAGAATAATAAATCTAGCAACTGAACGGTCAAACAATTCTAGCAACATAGCATCAGATTCAATCATATTCCGACTATGTTTTTGTTTGGATTTCCTCTTTCATTTGGTTATCATCTACCTTCATCTATTATAAGGAAATCAATCTTTGCTTTTATGTTATAAACAAAGTCTTCCAAGGGGGTGAAGAATGGAGTTTTGCAAGATGTTTGGATGATTTACTTCAGTTTTAGATGAGCTGAAGCTTGCTAGTGATTGCAAGTGTTTCGACAAGAGCTGCATGTGAATCGTTTCAAGCTTTTGGTGAGTATACACATCCGGCGATAAGAAAGACAGCGGCGACATAGAGAGAAGCGTTCAATCAAATTATGTTAAAGTGATCCGGCTATGAAACTAGTACAAATCATGGATTTTCCGGTTGAGCGTCAAAATTAGCCAACTATTGCAGCAGCGCGTGTGGAGGCGCGTAATCTAAGCTGATGATGAAGCGTGTGATGATGCGTGTTGGAGCCTCTTTGCATGTTTGATGTGTGCCATGCTTACGTGCTTCTCGAATTTTAGGGTTAAGTCAATATAATGGACTTTACCTTTTGGATTTAATTTTATCTCGAGATTGCAAATAATGGGTAATAATCCATATTGTTGCTTCGCTTGTACTAAGCCTATTGGAACCAATATCAATATAAAATATGTTGACAAAAGAAATCTGTTTTATTCTGGCAAAATTTCAAAAAGAAAAACAGTATAAAACAATAAGACATGATTATAAAAGATAGGTCCCAATGCAACTAAATGAACAGAAACTTCTTGAAAATATTTATGTGTCTTCTTCATGCAATGGTGTTTCTAATTTCTCTATCAATCCCTTTGAAAACCAACGTTGTGGAGATGGATATGCTGTTATGAACCAGATTATTTATCTGTTTCCATAGATGAAAAACTGTAGCTGTCCCTGCCAATTTACAAAGATAGTTTAACTGTTTTGTAGTTGGTGCTCGGATTCAAGAAAGAAGTTTTGACCAGTTGGTGAAAAGCTGAGAAAGAAGTTTACATCTGAACATAACTTCACGCCTAAAGGGATCATAAAGGAGAAACTTGCATTCCCTAGTCTACAAGACTGGTTTTAGTTATCAATCTATCATAGTTAGCCACCCACATGGTGAAAGAATGTTTGGGCACCAATCCCTTGAACCAAATAATGTCATGCCACTGCTTCTCATTTTGTCTTGGCCTAAGATCATCCCACATTAAGTACGACCTATATTCACGCATCATAACATCTCCAACAATTTATTCATAAGAATTTATAGTCAGTAAAGGAAGAGGTAGAGATATGGTAGTGATAAAAGAGTGAAGCTGAACTTCTTCACGCGATCTAAGGTGAGGTTACAACCGTTTATCCTCAATCACACCATCATCAACAACAGAAATCCATGATAGCCTAAGCTGACGAGGTCCCGAGTCTCTTATTACATTGATAAACTGTCCAAGAGGTGTCCATTAATCAAATCGGAAGCTTGTGTTTAGTCCATTACCAATCAAAAAAATACAAAATAGGAGAGCAAGAGGACGAACTTTAGAATTCTCTTCCGTACCCAAGAGTATTGATAACCTTGCTGAATGTTAGAGACATTTGTTTTTCAAGTGATATTTGCGGTATCACTTATCCCAAAGAGAATTATTTTTTGACAGAAGGATCCAGATAAACCGTAGACAAAGGACATGATTCCAAACCGTGAAGCTCCTCAGTCCAAGACCACCCTCTTCTTTGGGGAGACAAACCAGATTCCAAGCCACTTTTGTAATACCATTTTTATCAATGTTACAAAACCATAAAAATCTTGAACAAAGACCTTCAATCTTTTTGATACATTCTTTGGGCTGAAAAAGGTCGAAACCCATTAGTTAACCAAATCAAATACTACCGTTTTAAATAGATGAAGCCTACCAGAGAATGATAGAGTTTTCAGAGATCATCTTTGCATTCTCTGACTGATTTTGGTACATATTCTGAGATTTTTAATTTTTTTGCTCATAAGCAGGAGTCCCAAAAAACGGATGGGTAGCGTACCAATTGGGAATCCATATCTAGAGATAGCAGTGGATTCGAGATGGTTCAAACATGTAGTGAAAATCTCAGTTTTATTAGCATTCATATGCATACCCGACCATGAGGCAAAATCATCTAGACATTCAGCAATGCCATGATGGTTGTTACTTGTCCCGTCGAAGGAAATCATAACATCATCAGCAAACATAAGATGGAAAATTCTAATTTGTTCTGTGCGAGGATGAAAACAAATGTCTCCGGACATGTACCTTGATGTCAACAAGCGAGTAAAACCCTACATTGCCAACACTGATAGGTAGGGTGAGAGAGGATCACTTTGGGAAATTCCTCAAGCACTCTTGAAAATTCCGGTAGATTCGCCATTTGTAGATGAAAAAATGCAGTGGATAAGGACTCAGATATAAGATTTATAAAGTTGTCCGAAACAAGAAAAGATTTGAAAGTATTAAATATGAAGTTTCAGCGAACTAAATCAAATGCCTTCCTAAGATCCACCTTTAGCATACAACAAGGAGTATTTATAACCATTAATAACGTTTGTGGCAAGGAGAAGATTCTCTGCTGCGAGGACCTGCCCAATATAGCTTTGAGAAATAGCTTTGAGATTATTTTGTATGTAGTATTGAGACAAGATATGGATTGAAAGTTCTTATTCAGTTAATTAATTTATTTAGTTAAATATATAATAAATGAGCATTTTTCACCATATCTTTACTATATATATGATCATGAGTTATATAGGAATAAAAGCCACATGATACTGCTATATGGTTATTTAGAAACGATCAATGATTCTCATGGTAGCATCGGAGAGTTGAGCACTGTGTTTGGGAAATCACTAGAGGCAGAATCGTCTTTATCGTACAAACAAATAGCTTTGAGATTATTTTGTATGTAGTATTGAGACAAGATATGGATTGAAAGATCTTATTCAGTTAATTAATTTATTTAGTTAAATATATAATAAATGAGCATTTTTCACCATATCTTTACTATATATATGATCATGAGTTATATAGGAATAAAAGCCACATGATACTGCTATATGGTTATTTAGAAACGATCAATGATTCTCATGGTAGCATCGGAGAGTTGAGCATAGATATTTATTTGGCTATAAAATGGGGTAAAGTCGAACTCGGCAGTTTGGAGATTGTATTTACACATCAGAGGAAAGCCAAGCACATGCTTTATAGATTGTCCAGCTTTGTCGTAGTCACCTGTCTTCAAACCCTTTTTGGCATCCGACAGTGCTTTTCTAATTGCCTCCGACAAGTCCTTTTTGCAACCCTCCAGAGCTATCTTGATTGCATCACCATCTTTTTCTTTCTCTAACAGCAATTTCGTAATGTTTCTGCACTCATATAATATTTAACAAAACAGAGAGGTTAGACAAAGGAAATAAAATGTTCAAAAAAGGACAAAGGAAATACATACACTATATGAAAAAATTTATTCGATGAATATATTATAAACATGTATGATCGTAACACGGTAACAGAGAAGTGAAAACTTGCTTGGTAAGCACATTGAGGTTAGAGTCGAGACACTTTATGACGATGCTGGCGATGCCAACAGGGTCTGCATGGACTGACTCTCGGTCGGATTCGAGGCATTGCATGCATATGGTCGGGACTCTTGCGTTGTGGCATTCCCTTATCATTAGGCCCTTGTCTGCGTAACTCGAGATTTGGCCAGAGAGCACCACAACTAATGTTACCAGAAGAAACTTGATCATCTTCATCATCATCATAGCTAAATTAGTAAGTAATCTTTTGATTATTATATTTCCTTGTGTTTGATTGTGTGAGTGAAATGTTTATTTAAATAAAAGCATCATTGGTGATATATCCAAAAAAGTATCTCATAAATAATTTTAATATTATTTAGATATGTATTAAATTTTTAATGATAAAAAATAAAACAATTACAATGTGCCAAGACATTAATGAGTATCTTCTCATATTGAAAGAGTCTCTTTAAGAAGAATTCCATGTTGAAAGAGTCTTTTAAGAAGAAAAGTTTTTTGTTTTTTGTTTTTTGTTTTCTCTTTTGAACAAACCAAACTTTCATTACTACTTAAAGAGCCCAACGTTTAGGGAACATACAAAGCTGATTTAGCAATAGAATCAGCTTTCGAATTCTCTAGTCTAGGAACATAATTAAAAGATATAGAGACAAAGGATCTACAAAGGACAGAGATGTCGTGAAGAATGCCTTGGATGTCGATATGCTTGTCCTTTGAAGACAGAGCAGAGATGAGCGATTTCGAGTCAGACCAGAAGGTGACCGAGGTGAGCCCTGAAGATACTGCATCCAGAAGAACAGCTTTAACCGCAAGAGCTTCTGCGATGAGAGCAGAGCCGACATGGCTGCGGTTTGTAGACATGGATCGTGTTGATCCAGAAGTTGGGTCCTTGAAGATCCACCCGAAACCTCCCATACAAGTCGCCGAAATCCATGCTGCATCAACAAAACATTGTGTCTCTTTGAGCAGAGGAGTGGAGAGGGACAACTTGCTTACAATAGGTTGAGTGATTGGTGCGGTGTTGTGGTGTTGTGCTGATTGCCAGGCTCTGGCTTCCTTGACCTCTAAGGTAACTATTTCCAGTTCCGACAGCCACGTATCCTCAAAGGCAAGTTTGTTTCTTGCAGACCACAGATACCACATAATCCACGAAAACATAGCAGCTTCATTTAATCCCGTAGGAGGCAGAGAAACCATTCGCAGGTTCTGTTGGAACAGCCCGTCAATTGAATTGATCGTCGCTGAATTTGGAATATGGAGGGCCGGAACCTGTTTCCAGACGTTTGTCGCAAACGATCAGTGAAGGAAGAGATGAAGTTCAGTCTCTGGTTGTCCACATCGTTTGCAGGAGAAGACTCCGGTCATCCAGTTTGAGCCCACTGGAATAGCTCTGTTTTTAATTTTCCAGAGGAGGTGCTTTAGTTTTGGAGATATTTTTATGTTCCACACACAAGCTTTCCAGTTGAAATTCTGTTCAAGTGGCTCCGAGTTGACTTTAATGATGGCATAACCTGACTTCGACGTATAGATTCCGTTCTTTGAATGAAGCCACACTAGCGCATCTTCCATTTTTCCTCTCTCTCTCTCTCTCTCTCTCTCTCTCTCTCCTTTTTTACAAATATTTTATTTTTATTTTAATGATTATATTATATAAAAATAAATAGAAGATTGTTTTAAATAATAATATATTTAATATTAATTAGTCATATGATTTTGAACATAAACATATGATCGATTCAATTATTTTTAGGTACATTTGTATGAATCTATTCTTCCAAATTGAACCACAATTGTTTCTTGATTCTAAATAGACTAAAATCAGATTAGTTTTGTTAGTCGCATATAGCTTAATTTGTCATTTTAAATTTGTATATTTATTTTGTAATTTTTTATAATTTGATATACACTATTTTAGATACCAAATAGGAAACAATAAACTAAAAATTCTCTGTTAGAAATACATACATGAACATAACTAACAATCTTTTGAAATCACATTCACATATATGAATATCAAGAAAAATATTCTAATTTTGTTAAAGAGATAATATCAAAAGATATTATCAAATGATATGATTATCCACTTGCTATTTAGGATAAATATTATTCTTTCTTATTTTGTTTTTTTCTTGGAAATCGGTATAAGGTATAAGTGACCGACTCTTTTGCACTATAAATAGTATGTGTCTCATGTATTTGAATGTACAACTACAACACATCTGAACAAAGAGAAAAGCTGTCACCTCTCTCTCCCACTTTTGTCCACTTTAGTCTCAAATCTCTCTCTCTCTCTCTCTCTCTCGTTCCTTTTACTTCTTATACCAAACCCAAAAGCCAATACTCTTTCTCTCTTGTCAACATCACCCTTACACAAATATATTGAATAATAAATATAAACTAAACCTCAGCTTTTATTATACAACACGTTATCAGTACGAAGCTCTCACCAACTGAGGTTTATCAATCCGAAAATTTTTAAACCAGTCGAGGTAATGTTTAAATTTATGTATTTCAATATATATAATTTATTTAAATTTTATTATTATTTCGGAGTGAGAGGCTGGACATTCTCCGTTTATTTTTCGGGATGATAGGCGATGGCTTCCCCGACTGATTGTTATGGTAGGCTATGCCTTCACGATCAGAGAAACACGTGGTAGGCTTTGCTTCCGTGAATAAAAATAAAAGGCCAAAAATGGTAGATTAAGTCTCATCGGACCTTGAAATAAGTAAAAGTCAAAATGGTAGACCATGTCTCCTCGGACTTTGAAAAATGATCAATATGGTAGTCTATGACTCCTCGGATCATGTGGTAGGCTGAGCCTCCCGATTTTATTTATGCTATTTAAATTTCTGCAATTTAAATTTATGCAATTTAAGTTTATGCTTTTATTTTATGCCTTTAATTTTTGCATATAAATTTTGAATTTAAATTCCCGTCTTTACTATATTGATAACATTATTCTATGAATACACTTATCATGTCGAATTTGACAAAGCTCGAAATTAATGCCCTGGATATTACGGGAAATAATTATATGACCTAGGCAGTGGGTGCAAAAATGCACCTGAGAGGAAACTGGCTTTTGGAAACCATCGATAGTTCGAAAACGGTGTTGGATGAGAAAAAGGCAAAAGCCATGATATTTTTACGACACCACATCCATGATGGTTTAAAGGATGAATAAATTACGAAAGAGGATCCTTGTGACCTCTGGAAATCTTTAAAAGAGAGGTTCGATCACCAGAAATATGTGATCTTACCGAAAGCTAAACACGAGTGGATCCATCTCCGGTTCCAGGATTACAAAAGTGTTAGTGAGTTTAATTCCGCGATGTTCGGAATTACTTCGAGGATGATATTATGTGGAGAGAAAATAAGTGATTATGATATGATCGAGAAAACTCTCTCCACGTTCCATCCTGAAAATGTAATCCTACAGAAACAGTACCGGGTTAATGGAAATACCCGTTACTCGGAGTTGATGCAAGTCCTCCTTGAAGCGGAGCAGAATAATCAACTCGTGACTTTAAACCATCAAGCTCGTCCCACTGGATCTGCTCCATTCCGTGAAGCGAATGTTGCATCATCCAGTTATGATAATAGAAGAGGACGAGGTCGTGGACGTGGTGAAAACCGTTATCATGGTCGTGGAAGAGGACGAGGAAGAAGATTCCGTCCCTATGATGAAAGAAATAATAAA
>NC_027753.1:9009231-9010736 GCF_000695525.1 Brassica oleracea var. oleracea
TGCAAAGATTTTTATGGGCTCTGGAAGAGCAAAATTTTCAATGCCAGGGGGAACAATATTTGAAATAAGTAATGCATTGTATTCCCCCGAGTCTCATAGAAACTTGTTAAGTTTTAAGGATATGAGTAAAAATGGCACTGAATTTCTTTGCATTAAGTCCGAGAGGAAACATATATTGGAAGAGTTAAGAATATTATCCTCTGGACTATATTGTACGAAAATAACCATGACTGAGTCCTATGCCGTGGTAAACATGAAGTTTACGGGTACATTTAAAATTTGGCATGAGAGGCTAGGACATCCTGGTTCAGTCATGATGAGAAAGATAGTGCAAAATTCGAATGGCCATCCGTTGAAAAACGAAATTTTTTTGCAAACAAGCGAATTTACATGCAATGCATGTTCTCAAGGGAAACTTATAACTCGGCCATCACCAGCAAAAGTAGGCAATGAATCACCAATGTTTTTAGAAAGGATACATGGTGATATATGTGGGCCGATCCACCCACCGTGCGGGCCGTTTAAGTATTTCATGGTATTGATTGACGCATCTAGTAGATGGTCAAGTGTGTCTCTTTTGACGACACGAAATACGGCTTTCGTAAAGTTCATTGCCCAGATAATAAAGCTGAGAACGCAGTTCTCAGAGTATGCCATTAAGAAAGTAAGGCTTGATAATGCTGGTGAATTTACATCTCAAGCCTTTGATGATTATTGTATGTCAATGGGGATTGATGTGGAGCATCCAGTTCCCCATGTGCATACACAAAATGGCATGGCCGAGTCGTTGATAAAACGGTTGCAGTTGATTGCAAGACCGTTAGTCTTGAGAACGAAGCTCCCAATTTCTGTACGGGGTCATGCTATATTGCATGCAGCTGCTCTGGTTCGGTTAAGACCGAGTGCATATCATAAGTACTCCCCATTACAATTATCATCTGGGCAAGAGCCAGATGTATCCCATCTCCGTATCTTTGGGTGTGCGGTCTATGTTCCAATAGCACCGTCACAAAGAACGAAAATAGGCCCACAAAGGAGATTGAGAATATATGTGGGTTATACGTCACCAAGTATAATAAGATATCTGGAACCAGTAACTGGTGATATGTTTACGGCACGATTTGCCAATTGCCATTTTAATGAGAATGAATTTCCAGCGTTAGGGGGTGGAATTAATAGAATTCCTAAAGAGGTTACTTGGTGTACACCGTCGTTGTTACACCTTGATCCCCCTACGAATCAAATAGAGCTGGAAGTTCAGAAAATTGTGCATTTGCATAATTTGGCAAACCAGTTACCAGATGCGTTCACAGATACGAGAAGGGTGACGAAGTCATGTATACCCGCTGAAAATGTTCCATCAAGAGTTGATGTTCCTAAAGAACAAACAGATGGAAATAAAATGAATGAACCTAGGGTTCAGTTAAAGAGGGGGAGGCCAGCGGGTTCTAAAAATAAAAATCCCCGAAAGAAAAAGAAATTGGATGAGCAAAATAGTAAGGTTC
>NC_027753.1:9011628-9014445 GCF_000695525.1 Brassica oleracea var. oleracea
AAAGCGACTCCTTTGAGTACTCCAATGATTGGTAGATCTCTCAATGTTGAGAGTGATCCTTTTAGGCGAGAAGATATTAGGTCCAGAAGTACCTTTTATGAGTGCTATCGGTGGGCTGTTATATCTTGCAAACTGTACCAGGCCAGATATTGCCTTTGTTACTAACCTCCTGGCAAGATATAGTTTTGCTCCTACTCGCAGGCACTGGGACGGAATAAAGCATGTATTCCGTTACCTCCAAGGTACAATTGATTTAGGGTTAATGTATTTTAGAAAACCCGAGTTTGGTATAGTTGGTTTTGCAGATGCAGGATACTTATTAGATCCTCATAAGGCTCGATCGCAAACCGGCTACGTTTTTACAATTGGTGGAACCGCGATCTCTTGGTGGTCCCAGAAACAAACTCTTGTTACGACTTCTTCAAATCATGCTGAAATTATTGCGCTTCACGAAGCATGTCGAGAATGTGTATGGCTTCGGTCAATGAGTCACCACATACAAGAATCAAGCGGAATAGTTAACAAGAAAGAGCCGACAAAAATATTTGAAGATAATTCGGCTTGTGTTGCTCAACTCAAGGAAGGCTACATTAAGAGTGACAGAACAAAGCACATCCCTCCAAGATTTTTCTCATACATATGGGAATTTGAAAAAAATAAAGAAGTGGACATTGAGTATGTACAGTCATGCGAAAATCCGGCTGACTTGTTCACCAAAGCTCTTTCGACTACAACATTCCGAAAACACGTCTACGGTATCGGAATGCGGCATTTGCGTGACCTGTGAAGAAAAAACTGTGTCCATTATTCTCAGGGGGAGATTACGGCAGTGTACTCTTTTTCCCTTGTCATGGTTTTTGTCCCAATGGATTTTTCCATGACTTGGTTTTTAACGAGGCACTACGTAATACAAGATGGATAATCAAGGGGGAGTGTTAAAGAGATAATATCAAAAGATATTATCAAATGATATGATTATCCACTTGCTATTTAGGATAAATATTATCCTTTCTTATTTTGTCTTTTTCTTAGAAGTCGGTATAAGTGACCGACTCTTTTGCACTATAAATAGTATGTGTCTCATGTATTTGAATGTACAACAACAACACATCTGAACAAAGAGAAAAAGCTGTCACCTCTCTCTCCCACTTTTGTCCACTTTAGTCTCAAATCTCTCTCTCCCTCGTTCCTTTTACTTCTTATACCAAACCCAAAAGCCAATACTCTTTCTTTCCTGTTAACATCACCCTTACACAAATATATTGAATAATAAATATAAACTAAACCTTAGCTTTTATTATACAAATTTTTTTAAATATTTCATTTTAATTGGTCATAAATATGGACTTGTTTTATAATTTATATGTACAAAATATGTATAAAATAATAAAACTTTTATTTTAAATAATAATGTATTGCAGTTTTAGGCAATTCTTTGATTTTCAGTATAAAATTTGGATCGTTTTAATTATTTATTTTTGGATATAAAGAGTTACAAAATTTCTCTTAATGAACCACAACTATTTTTATTCAAGTTATGTGAAACTGTAGTATTATTGTTTATTTTCATTGAGCTGCTACATTCATTCCAAATGAACACTAACTATTTAACAAATATATTTTATTAAACTAATTTAGTAAACAACATATATCTACACATTTTCGCTGCAGAGATTGCTAGGACCAGCCGCCAAGTTTTCTTGCAGTAATCTCTGCCTCTCCGGTGATTGTCGCTCCTCGACACCACTGGAGAGGGCTTCCGTTCTCTTTGTCTTTGTTTTGATTTACCTCGTGTGTGTTTTCATGGAGTTTTGAGTTTGGTTCGTATCTATGGTGTGCCTGTTATGGATCTGGCGTGTTATTCAGTCGTTGATGGCTGTCAAGGATGTGGTGGTGTGTCATCTTTTTCGCTTTGTACTAGCATCGATTGGGGGTCATCCGTTCAGGCTTTCTCTTCGCTTTGACTCATTCATGTCTCGATCTGCGGTTTCTTGTGAGTCTTCCTACGGTGTCACTTTGACGAAACTAGTCTTCGTGGATTTTCTCTATCCGGGTTGTATTTTTTCCTTTTTCATTTGTCTCGGCCTCTTGTTGCTTTCGTTTTTTGGGGAGATTGTTTGGTGGTCGGTCTCTTTGAGTTGTTTTGCCTCCTCCAAAGTTTAGGTTGTCGGATAAAGTGTTTCTAGTCATGTTATTGGAGACCGACGTTTCTGCGAAGAGTTCTTTTAGTATCATTGATCTGAATGGGTAGGGATTCATCACTTGGAGTTGGACTTTGGATCATGCTGCGCTCTTCTCAAGCTACTACTGTAGATAAAAGCAGAGTTTCAGTTCTCAGGGTTCTAATTCATAGATTTTCATCCATCCCTTAAGTTTAGATTAAGGTTTTGGTCTTCAGCATTCATGAGAAATCGATTTGTAGGAGAAGGCGCTTCACGGCTTCTGGGTTTAAAGAGTGATCATTGAATATCATCTGCCACTATGTGGGAAGCTCTTCCCGAGTCTCTGGTTTTCCAAGCTTTCACTTGGTATTCAAGAATCTTGCGATCGATGAACAATTTTGATCTATGTTAAGTGTTTTTGGTTTCCAGTGAGGTCAATATAATCACTACTGGAATTGCTACTATCAGAGATTGCTATTATCAATCTTATCTAGCAAGTGGTGGTACTCTGTGGCTTTCGTCATCTCTCAGGTCACAAGCTATGAGAAATTCTCAGGCTTAATATACATCTCCCATGCAGGCTCATGGTGTAAGGAGGTTAGGGCAGACCCTTCTTTTTATCCTCATGATTTTTCTTTTATCATAAGGCATCTAC
>NC_027753.1:9017904-9019356 GCF_000695525.1 Brassica oleracea var. oleracea
GTCAGCTCGGATGAAATCTCTTTTAAGCTTCTAAATGCTCCATAATCATCACTTTACTCCAAGATACTCCTGAACCTGAAAACATACCTAATAGGATAGAATATATAATATATAGATAGTAAAATACTTATATACCATGGATGAAAATGGGTCAAATCCATGGTATATCAACTCCCTCAGACTTATCATTTTGCTTGTCCTCAAGCAAAACAAACAGGCAGTCTCTCTGAAAGAGGTTTGAAAACAGCAGGGACTTATAGATTTAAAACACAGAAATCATCACCTCTACAATTTCGCAAACCACATCTGAAAAGTCATAATCACAAAAGCACATTATGCATCATCCTAGCTTAGCAACCAAATTCAACTAGTGTACAACTCAGCAAATCACGTCTGACATTCCCCTCTACTAACCTCATTTCTTAGCATAAATATAAAAGTGAATGCTTTACCTTGGGAGTATCGATCACAAGATGCAAGGATTTTCAGACAAGTATCTAGAACTGCAGGTAAAAGTTAGTTCCTAAATTCTATCTCTCTAATTTCTCTCTTGAGTCAAAGTCTGCTTATATTGCAAGATCAGTGACCAAGATTGGACATGCTTCCATGAATAAAGACTTAATGGTGGTTGCCACCAAGCCTTGTTCACTTCTTTTTGACCTATATACAAGAATTCTTTGTGAAGCGAGCCTTGAAGATTGCCGCCTCCAAGTCCCGTTTGAATTCTTTTATAGGAATCCTTATGAATCAAGCCTTAATGGTTTTATCCACCAAGTCCTGTATAGATTCTTCCTAACTAAATCCTAAGTCCTAATTAAGTAATAAACTTTGGATTTTTTTTTTTTTTAGATAAAAAACTAACTAACTACTATAGGGTCGAAATAGAGAGAGGAAATGTGATAAATGAGTCTACACAAGGCGTTACCTTCCAGACTTGTCTGAAGAATCCGATCCCATGTATACCATGCCCCAAGACAAGCGATTATGTCAGGTTTAGTATTGGAGGTCAGCTTTGGTTCCTTCAAACAATCAAGGCAAGTGTGTATAGTTGACAGGTTGATCCACTTTAGCATCTTTAGTGCTATCTGCAATCAGTAAATCTACAATGGTGCTAAAGAGTGGTTAGACATTGAAGTATAAATCAATAATAAGATCATAGTCCCTTTCACATAGCTAAGCATAATTTATTAAAAATCTTTTTATAATAATCAGAATAAATTATATCAGTAAACCTCCCCCAGACTTAAATTACACTGTCCCAGTGTAACATGATGAGGCCATCCAAGTAGAGGTTCCCATAGTTAGGCGCGGTCCGACTACCCGGAGTGGAACCAGGGCCTTGCGAGAAGGTTTCACCAAGGCTGTCCAACAAATCCTTGATCGAGATGGACAGACTGACCAGGACCAGCTGCTGATTGAGGAGATGGTCCAGTTGAAGATTCAAGATCAAGC
>NC_027753.1:9049052-9079174 GCF_000695525.1 Brassica oleracea var. oleracea
TTTTTTTTTTTTTTTTTTTTTTTTTTTTTTTTTGATAATCCAGGGTTCTCCACTTACGTGGATCATTCCCTGGGCCCGGTTAGGCAGCGGTTCACTTCACCCAGGAGGGCTTAAACCTGGGCTGGGGACAAGGCCCAACACCCAGTACCGCATTTGATGACAGGATGGACAGTTCCCCTCCGCCTGGCGTCGAACCCGGGAGCATGACAGTTAGCCCCCAAATTCTTTACCAAACGAGCTACCACATTCCGTCAAGCTGCTTCTTTTTGAAACCTGTCTTGTCTGTACGTGTTTATTCCAACGTCGAATTCGTTTCGTAGATAGGGTATATATCCACATAATGATGCAATCAAATCGCTTATATTATAGGGAAATTGGACTTTAACGACGGGTGTTCAAAAAAAAAAAACTTTAACGACCATCATAAACGATATAGAATTACAATTGGGGATTAGGACGTCAAATCCAAAACAATGCCTCCTTGGTTGTTTATTTCCACGAAAGCAATCTCTATACTAGTATACAGTATATATCTGCGTGACATGGCAGTGAGTTATTATATTTGTTGGAAGGACGATGATGGTAATCATCGATGCTAAAGTACCCTCGAAGGTCATCTGTGGAGTGGGCCGGATTAAAATTGTTTTTCTTGCTTAGCTTCACGAAAGTCCTTATAATTGTTTGGGCGTAATTATCGTTTTTGCATGGATCAGATATATTGGTCTATCTGTTCAAACAAGTTTCCAATATATTTTTCTGCTCTACATGATCTCTTGTCATGTGTACTACACTACAGTTTATTATCATTTTACTCTTAGGGAAATGCCCTTTATAATTTTATTTCCTTAATAGTAAGTATGTTTTTCAATCACTACAATTTACACTACAAGAAATATTGGTATTGGTAGCACACCCAAAAGACGCTATTATAAGGCTTTCATAGCGTTTTTGTAAACGCTCTGACAGCCGCAGCTATAATAGACCCCCCCCCCCTCTATCATAGGGTATTTTCATGTGCTATTATAAGTAGATATATTATAGCGTTAATCATCAGCTATAGGATAGTTTTTTCTAGCATTTGATTCGTGCTATTATATAATTTTGCATAGCTTTCTTTTAGTGTTGTGAAATATTTTATAATGACATAATGTCATAATTGAAAATAAAATAATTATAATTAATTAATTAAATACAAATTGATTAAAATTAATTAAATAAAAATAACATAATTTAGAATTAGATGCAATTCCTTTATAATTCTCGACTCCTCGATCTCAGATTCGTTAGAGGAGACTGAACCGGAGAAGAGACCAGTCTTACACCAACGGAGAAGAAAGAGGATATGAGTTAGATCTGGATTGTTTTTTTTTTCACAAGATCTGGATCGTTAGATCTGGAGAAAGAGGGGAAATAGAAATGAAGAGATACGAATGAGATCTGGATCGTTAGATCAACTTCTATCAACGGTTCAGATTAAATATTTAGCAATCCTCGCCTTCTTATTTCATTGGCTAGCAACAATTCACCTTTCTTATTATTTTTTTCTACTCGCCACAATCCACCCTTCTTGCTTATTTTTAAAAATATATATGATCTTATTTTGACTTAAAAAACAAAATGATTTCTAATATTTGTATATATAAACAATTGTTATATTTTGGATTTATGATTATGATTTAATTTCAATAGGTTTTAGTTTAGTAATTATATTATTTGAAAAGATTACATTTATGACTTTGTATGTAGTGTTTAAGTTTAGGGTTTAGGATATTATATTTAGGGTGTAGATTTAAGATTTAGTGTTTGAGGGTTAAATTTAAAATTTGATATTAGATTTTTAAAATGATTAAATTTTGAGTTAAAGTTTAAGATTGAAGTTATATTATGAAAAGATTGAAGTTTTATAGTGTATGTTTAGGGGTTAAACCCTATAATTATATATAAATCTAAAATTGATTTAAATAGGTACTTTATAAATATTAATGATTTATAATTTAGTTTTATGATTAATTTTAAGTTGAAGATTAATGTATGATATAGAATTTGAGTGTTTGGATTTGTGGTGATAGGGTTTGAAGTATTATATGTGGTTTGAAGTTATATAACATTTATATTCCATAAATTAGACTTATATATAACTTTTACAAAGTTAAGGGTTTATTGTTTATGATTTAGGGGTTAGGTATAGTGTTTGGAGTTTAGAATTTAAGATTTGAGATTAAGTTTTGAGAAAACGAAATTTTGAGTTTAAATTTATGATTTGAAGTTATAGTGTGAAAAGATAAGAATTTTGAACTCTATACCTAAACCCTAAACCTCAACCATAAATCATAAATTTAAACTTTAAACTCTTTTTTTGTATGTGTAAAAAGTAGTTACAATAGTCATTTTCATAAAAATTATGGCATTTTTGCAGTGTAGTTTTACGAATAGAGCAACACATAAACAATGGTAATAAAATCAAAACCAAATCGACTAAAACCAGCAAATATATATTTGACATGATTATAACGGTAGTTTGATACAGAGATCTGATAAATAATAAGCCAGTAAACTTATTCCAAGCATACTCTTCATTGCCACCTCTCCTTAACATAATCTTCAGTGTGATCGTGTGTATATAGGAACCAACAGGCTCTACACCATTCCTACTGAATCAATACCTAGCAGCCTTTAAGATGGATTCACTCATCTGCAACAGACATGAATAACAGTCAGAGACTTAACCCATAATCGATTTCGAAGTGTAAGTCCTATAATGATTGAAAACGCACAGAGACAACAAGAACCACAAATCAATTTTCGAAAACGAGACATCTCAAGCTCTGAACTTCCCCTACAACTAAAAGTTTTTAAAAGCCAAACCTTTGGTCACAATAGCTTTGCTTCTGGAGTTCAACTGATACCATATCAATATATTATCTTGAGTATCAAACAGAATCAATTTATTAGAGCAGACAACAACTCTCTTCATCGCTTAAGTGTATCAACCCCCAAAAATGCATTCATCATGGTTCCAACAATCAAAGCACCATACTTTAGTCAAGACAAAAACTTTAGTCAAGTGTTCTTCATGACCAAAACAGAGAAGAAACGGAGTAAATACATAAACTATAGTCTATAGGCAAGTAAAGACTTTAAATTGTAACATAGAGCATAGAGGTGAAACAAGAACAGGGAAAAAAACAAACTTTAGCCAAGAACAGAGCAAAGAGAAAGACTTTGGTGTTTCTAAGACTTGGAAAAGGATTAAATGATCGAACGGATGTGACGGCAGATCTGACGGCGAGGCGAGGAAGTGAGGAGTGACGACCGAGAGGGGGAGGAGGATTGGACGGTATAAAGTTCGGCGAGACCTGTGTTGCACAGTGATGAGTGATGGCGGAAGAGAGAGGTTACAGGAGGAGCAAGATGAAGAGTCTCACCCTTATCCTTGATTTTCCAATCAACACCAGTAACTTTCCAAAACCCAGAACGTGTAGTCTTCCTTGGCCTCTTCTTCGTGGATTCATATGGAGAGAAGAAGTACCACACAAGATCATTCGATTCGATCTTCGATAACGGTGCAAACAAAAAAGAAAACCTAAATCAGACAACACGATTGATTTCAAGGTGAATTGAGATTGAGAAACTTACCAGGCAGAAACGCTGGTTCGTAGTTATAGATGTTGATCTCGCTGATCGAATCGTCAAGGAGCCAACTATTACCCATAATTTTGTTCTTCAGATAAAAGTTTATCAATTCCTCATCCATAGGACTAGACCTAAACCACACAGGATAATTTTTCATTTGACCAATCCTATGCTTGGGTGATGAGAGATCGTAAGCAAACAATGGAGAAGAAGAGGTTCTAGATTTTCAGTTTTTAATTCAAGGTGCCTGCCATCCTTGCGCAGGGACAATTCAATTCAAGGTGATTGTGCCAGAAATAAAGGGGATGTTTGATCCAAAAAAATAAAAAAAAAATAAAAAAAAAATAAAGAGATGCCTGGAATGAGAATGGCTGAAAACCAAAAATTGGCCAAGTGTTTTGGCTCTAAAATTATTTTTTAGCTATTGTAATGATTTTTGTGTTTCCATTTAATGAAATTTTTTCGTAACGTAATTTTAATGCTATAATAGAGTTACGATCCGATTTTGACACTTTTAATAGCAGTTGGTGAATTCGTGCTACCGCGAACTGCTACCAATACTCATATTTCTTGTAGTGTTATTATCATTTTACTTTTAGGGAAATGCCCTTTTATAATTTTATTTCTTTAATAGTTCGTATGTTTCTCAATCTTTTGGTTTACAGCCTTGTTTTGTTGTTTTCTCAGATCTAATGGCTTTCAGGTATGGATGATGTATATCTAAGAGTGGTGTTGGTAGCCGCTAATATATTTCATGACATCGATGTGGTTTGCTGTGATGGTATCAATTTCGCCTAGTGAAAAGGGTAGGTCATAATCGTTTTTGATCTTGATTGGCTAGTATTAAAACTCATGTGATTTATCTCTTCGATGCCCTTGTCTTGGAGATTATTGAAATAGATTGACAAATACCAGTTATAGGGATTTGTCATCTTCTTCAGTTAGAATTTGTTTACTTTAATTTTGGATAGTGCTATTGTTAGGGTGTGAGACTAGTTGAATTGTCTTGGTAGGATATATCTCGATGGAATAATGGTTCTTGCTTTGAGGCTGGTTTGTGAGTATCCATGTACAAGGCTTGTTAGTTCTCTCTCTTTGGTTTATCCCTAGTTGGAGTTTAAGATTCTTCCTCCTTTAATCTAGGTTTTCTTGAGCTCATCATATCTTTGGAGTGTCGTTTTTAGAATTTGTTTATGTTTTGTGTTTTAGTTAGGGTCTTACTCATGTTCATATGCCTTGAGCATATAATGAAGTATGCAGAAGTAGTTATCTTATTCATCAACCAAACGTAAAATATATATACAACATGAATAGCATAAGCTAACTAGGAATAGGAAAGTAGATTAGGCTAAATCCCTAAGTAATGGGATCATATCATTATCCTCTCATTACTCCCCCTCAAGTTGGCAATGACATATTTCGAATGCCTAACTTGGACAGCAGAAATTGAAATGTAGGAGCAGGAATAGGCTTCGTCAGAAGATCAGCCGGTTGATTCTTTGTTGAGATGTGAACAGTCCGAAGAAGTTTAGCTTGGATAACATCACAAACCATATGACAATCATTCTCCACATGCTTGGTTTGTTCATGAAAGACAAGATTCTTGGCTATATGAATTGCCGATTGACTATCACAGAAGAGACGCATTGGTTGAGGATGATAGAAACCAAACTGGTGAAGTAGACGCTTTAGCCATTTGAGCTCACAAGTGGCATCAGCCATGGACCTGTATTCGGCTTCAGACGATGATCGAGAGACTATGCGTTGTTCCTTGGTTCGCCATGAGACTAGCGAGTCACCGAGTAACACCAGATACGCACTCAAAGATCGACGTGTACGTGGACAAGAAGACCAGTCCGCGTCACAAAATGCAGTAAGCTGGAGATTACTGTCTGAAGATAACATAATACCTTGATCAGGACAACCTTTTAAGTATCTAACAACTCGTAGTGCAGCAGTCCAATGATCGTCACGAGGCTTCTGCATAAATTGAGATAGGAGATGAACAACATAGCTTAGTTCGGGTCTTGTAAACGTAAGATAGATTAATCTACCGACCAGTCTTCTATACTTGCCAGGGTCGGTGAGAAGTGGACTCGTAGACACCGCAAGCTTGTGATTCAACTCAGTAGGAACCGGCGATGGCTTTGCACCAAGAAGACCACACTCAGTAATAATATCCAAGGCGTACTTTCTCTGAGACACAAAGATCCCCTCAGGACCTCTTGCGACTTCCAAACCGAGAAAGTATTTAAGTTTACCTAGATCTTTCATCTTAAAATATTTGTGCAAATAGTTCTTGAACCTCTGTATAGTAGAAATGTCATTACCGGCAATGATAAAATCATCGACATACACAAAGATGTGTAAGCATATATCGCCCCGAACAAGAGAGAACAATGAGTAGTCTTCATAACTCTGAACAAATCCGAAATCCAAGAGAGTCTTACTCAGCTTTGCAAACCAGCATCTAGGAGATTGTTTGAGACCATAAAGGGACTTGCGAAGACGACACACCTTAGACGGATCATCTGATTGAAACCTTGAGGTAGTTGCATATAAATCTCTTCCTCAAGATCTTCGTGTAAGAATGCATTATGAACATCCATTTGGTGAATCTCCCAACGTTTTGAAGCTGCAATTTTAAGGAGAAACCGTACCGTGTTCATCTTGGCAACATGAGCGAATGTATCTTTATAATCTGTGCCCTCTTTCTGTCGGTTACCACAAGCCACCAATCTTGCTTTGGGTCGCTCTTCAGTGCCGTCAGCTTTGTATTTGATTGTATAAGTCCACTTATTACTTACGGCCTTTTTACCAGGAGGGAGAGTCGTTACGTCCCATGTATGATTAGCTTCTAGTGCATCGATCTCCGTCTTCATGGCCCCGTTGAAGCGAGGATCAAGGACTGCCTCTTTGTAAGACTTAGGTATGTAGTCCGTAGTAATAGTTGCTAGAAATGCCTGATGCTTTTCATTAAAGACAGATGATGATTAAAAAATCAGCAATAGGATACGGTGTTTTACCTGTGACCGTTGGAGAGAAACTCTGTTCAGGAGAAGAAACGTGAGAGGGGTTCGTAGCAGAGGCCGCATGAGTCGTATATTGCATGAGTAATACAGACGGCTTTTTAGTACGATGACCTCGTCCGAGAACTTCCAAGAGTCCAGGAGAAGAAGATTCTGCAGGCGTAGATTGTTGTTGCGATGTCGGGGATGTAGGTATAACTGCAGGTGTACTTGGAGTAGCTGATAGTTTGGGTGTAGAAGTTGGTGATGTTGATGGAGTTGAAGGAACAGAGTGCTCTGTAGGTGAAATCATATCAGTCGAGGCCATAGGTTATGAAGCAGACGTAGTAGTAGGTGGCGGTGTTGAATGTACCTCTGGTTGTGCAGGTTCGATACCGCTCCCCCTTGATGGAGACGTCGGTTCTAACCAGTCATCGATCGGATCATTATGTTGCAGAACTGGTGGTGAAACATAACCAGTATTTGCAATCCCTGGAATTTGATCCTCAAAGAATGTTACGTCGCGACTGATGAAGAATTCATTGGTTTCAAGATCGTAAAGCCTCCAAGCTTTCTTTCCAAATGGATATCCCACGAAAATACACTTTCTAGATCGTTCAGCAAACTTATCTTTGCTCCTTGGTAGCCAATGCGCATAAGAAAGGATACACCGGTGGTTTCCCATGTAAGAGTTTGTATGGAGTCTTGCCGTGAAGCAATTGTGTTGGTGTCCGGTTGATTATATGAGCCGCAGCTAGGATACTTTCGCCCCAAAAATCTACTGGTAAACGGGCTTGGAACAAGCATGCTCGAGCTACATTTAGAATGTGCATGTGTTTCCTTTCTACTCTCCCATTCTGTTGAGGAGTATCAACACACGACGTATGATGTACGATCCCTTGCTCTTGAAAGAATGGTTTTAGAACCATAAACTCAGTGCCATTGTCTGTCCGAATCGTTTTGACACTTCGACCAAACTGTTTTTCACTCATGGCGCAAAAGTTTTTAAGCAGGATTGAAACTTTTGATTTCTCAAGCATTAGGTAAGTCCATACAGCACGGGAATAATCATCAACCACAGTAAGAAAGTAAACAGCCCCACACGAAGCTGGTGTATGATAGGGTCCCCAAACATCGCAATGAATCAAACCAAAAAGACTTTCAGCTTTGTTAAGACTATCAGGGAAAACTGATCGAGTTTGTTTTGCTCTAAAACAAATGTCACACTGACTAGAATTAGAAAAATCTATCTTAAGTGTATCAAAAACCGGTAGCGTAAATAAAATTTTGTAGGAAGGATGTCCAAGTCGACGATGCCACAAATCTGAAGGAGACGAATTCGTTTTTGCAGCTCCATGAACTCGTGCAACTTTAACACCCGTAAAATAGTAAACCCCCTCACGTTCTTCACCTGCTCCAATCAGAGTTCTCGAAAAACGATCCTGTAAAACACACAACTTATCAGTGAATATTGCTATGCAACCAGTTTGTTTCAATAGTTTAGAAACTGATATGAGTGTGTAGTTAAAATCTGGCACAGAAAGAACATCATGCAACAAATAGTCATTGCTGAGACGTAGTCGTCCTCGTTTTGTTGCGCTTGATATTCGGCCATTAGGAAAAGTGACCGAAGAAGTAAAGTAAGAGACGTCGTGGAGTAAAGACAGATCACCAGTCATATGATGTGAGGTGTCTGTATCAATAACAACATCAGTATATTTAAGTTTACCCGACAGACGCTATGATGAGAGGTTGATCTGTTGATTTTGGAGCAATGCGATCAAAGAAGCAATCTGGTTCGAGTTGTTTAGAATCTGCTTGTTTTGAGTAGTATACGCAGCATTGGCGCGACCACGTCCACGTCCCCTATTACCACTGAAACGTCCTCTGCGACCTCCTCTCTGATTGTTGTTTGGACGTTGTTGTTCATTATACCTATCAGAAAAACCATGAAGTAGAAAAAACTTTGTATTATCATGGCCTTTGCGACCACAGTGTGTACATGAGCGGTTAGAATCTCTCGACTTCAGTGGAGTAGAGTCAGCTATAGGTGGAGGAGCTTTTTTGCAGTATCGGTTTTAACAGAGAAGCCAAGTATGTCTGATCGTTGTTCTTTTGATCGAGTTGTTGCCATGTTTTGTTCTTCACGGATAACTCTAGAGTAGACAATATTGAGATCAGACAACGGGTCTTCATCAGTTATACGAGACCGGATAGACATAAAACGTGAATCGTCTAGTCCAAAGAGAAACTTGTGAACACGTGCATCCTCCTTTTCTTTTTCAATATCAGCACCTGCTGCACACGTACATGTGCGAGTTGTTTTGAGTTTCTGTAGTTCTTCCCAAAGCTTTGTAAGTCTGCCGTAGAAGTCAAAGACTGATTTGCCATCCTGCTTGCAGTTGGTAATCTCTTCTTGGAGCTGGTGTATACGAGCACCGTTCTTTACGGTGAATCGAAAGCTTAGGGTTTCCCACAGCTTATGAGCATCCGGAACGTGTGTAACAGTAGACCGACCCTTAGGATCAATGGACGTTCTAATCCATCCTACGATCATAGAATTTGCAGCAAGCCACCTAGGTAGGTCAGGGCTGTCGTCGGCTGTTTAGAGATCGTCCCATCTATGAATCCGATCTTTTGTTTAGCTTGTAAAGAATTCCGTAGTTCCGTAGATCACTCCGAATAATTCTCGTTTGTAAGAAGAACCGAAGTAATAAGAGCCCCCGGATTGTCGTTTGGGTATAGATGATATGGAGAACTGACATCACGTTGTGTTGTCGCAGTAGAATCAGTAGTAGACTCCGACATATTGGTTGATGAACAAGAATTGTAGTAGGATGTGGAAGTAAATTTGTAGAAGTAGAAGTAGAATGAAGATGATCAACATTTTTGTGATCAATTTAGAATATTGTGCGGAAAATTTTTGTTGATCTTAGCTCTGATACCATATAATGAAGTATGCAGAAGTAGTTATCTTATTCATCAACCAAACGTAAAGTATATATACAACATGAATAGCATAAGCTAACTAGGAATAGGAAAGTAGATTAGGCTAAATCCCTAAATAATAAGATCATATCATTATCCTCTCATTAAGCACGTTTTGTTATAGAAAGAGTTAAATAGTTTCTGTATAGTACAAGAAATATGTTGTGCCTTCGCCCCTGATCTTGGCCAATGTATTTTTGTCTTCTTTCGTATATACAAACTCTACCAAATAAATCAAATTCAATAAGCATGCCCGTAATCATACTGTCAGTGTTCTTAATACAATCGTTTAGATGCCTTTTATAAACCATTGAACTAATATTTTTTATTATAGGAATTGCGGGAGGGCTTGCAACTACTAGAATATAATTTTTATTTAGTCTAAATGTTGTTCCGCCTTTTTAGCAAAAAAAATGTTGTTCCGCCTTATATTTTATTTACGATTGACTTTAGTTTGTTCAGAGAATATTAACTAAAAAGATATGGATATATCCAATGTCGAGATAGTTTAGATTTTATTGTTTTCATTATAGATGCAGCTTATACAGTGCTTCAACAATTCATTGAGTTCTCCACGTAGTTTTTTGAAGGGACCCTTCTTTGAAAGCAACTCATCTCCAGTATTTTATTTTATTTTGAGAAACGAAATTTTGTTTTTGTGTGCTTTATTTATCCTTTCCTAATTTTCTATTAAGTGTTAATTTTGATCTTGTATTTTTTCCAGATGAAAGACATGGCAAACTAGGGTCATAACCAAGGAGCAACCCAAGCATTGAGTGTCTTAGGTGTTCTTTCCAAAGTGAATGGATCATTGTGGTATGAAACATATATATAAAAGAACGGCACATTAAAATTTTAGTTACGTTATATTTTTATTTTTGTTTATAGGTTCATATGTGATTCCCTAATCACTAATGAAATAAAAAAAATCATTTGATCTGATTATCCAATGTATTGGAAGGTAAAGTAATAGTTTTAAAAATCTTTTTGTTTTCCTATATTTCATCATAGATATTTTTTTGTCTGACATACTTTTGTATTCTACAGTTGGTCGATTTCACACAAAGTCGTGTGTTCGGTCTAGGAGATCTTCTTAGTGAAGTTTCAATCAATGGTAAAATGCCAGCCAACATTGAAAGCAATTTAGAAAATAATGAGACTTTCAAAAAAGGTACAAGTCACTTTTGAAGAAAATGCAGATATAAAAGAAAGGCTGAGCAAACTTGAAGGCTTGGAAAAAATGATAGCGATTTTTTGTCCAATTATTCTATTTAGGGGTGTCAACAATTCAGTTGGTTGCTTTAATTATTTTCTTCCTAATTTTTTATTAGTTTTATGTAGCTTTAAAATTATTGTTGGTGTTTCTCCAATAAATTAATAATGCATTGTTTGAATTTTTTAATATTTTAGTTTATTTAATAAATTTGGTCATTAGGTTTTTGTGTTATTTAAAATATATTTACTGTAAAAATAAATAATACATCTAATATGATTATAACAAAATACTACAAGAATAATTTATGCAACACAGTTGATAATATACTAATTGTATTAAAATATTATTTGTTAACCACAAGATAACTGTTGTCACAAAATATTTGCAACAACATTCAATGTATATTTTAAATAGAAAATTATGTAACAATTTTAAGTTGCACCTATACGTTGTAATTATACCAATTTTTTATATATGTCTTGTCGCATTAATACTACTAAATTGCAAGGAAAAATTAATTGCGAATTTGCAACTTTGTTTGCTATTATTTTAAGTAGCAATGGCTTGCCACTATTTTTGTTGCAAAAGTATGTTGTAAATATACAACGAAGTTGCTATAAAACAATTGTTGCAAAAATAAGACAGATTTAGCAACAACTCAATTCGTTGCTAATTTTGTTACGTATATGCGACAAACATGAATTTGCAACATACAAACAGAAAGAATTTAAAATTTGTCACATTTTTGTTGCAATTTTATATTTACAACAAATTATTACCATATTTAAACAATATATCTCTATTGCAAAATGATAGTACCACTGATCCTTGCCTCCTTGGCAAGGGAGTCTGCTCGGCTGTTTCTATCTCTGGGAATATGGGAGATGCTAAAACCAGAAAATTCATCTCGTAATAGACAAAATGATACTAGGCTAAGAGAAAAAGACGGTCAGTCAGTTGGGTTAGCAATCATATCCACCAAATCAGAACAATCTGTCTCGATATGCAACGTAGTCACACTTAGCCCACCTAAACATGATCACCCATAGAAGTCCTTCCATCTCAGCATGAAGAGCCGATATGCTCTGGCGACAACCTTGTAATACAAAGTGTTCGACACCCATTTGGTCTTTATTTAAATGTGTAATTATTAGTTATTTATTCTTATACATATATTAACACATTTTAATATTAATTTTTATTTAAATCTAAATTATTAAATTAGAAACAGTTTTTAAATTATTATTATATATTATCTAAGTTCAGTATTTATATTGGCTATTTCACGTATTGATTTTTTTGTTTACTTTTTTTTTATGTGGTGTAAATTTTGGATTAAAATCTTCTATATAGTAATAATTAAATTATCATTTAGCAACTTTGATTTAAAATAAACAATTGTAGTTATGGCTTGAAAGAATCTTACTGGCATTAAATGTTTTAGAAACAGTCACAACTCATACAAAAATAAAAAATAATAGTCAATAAACATCATATATTAACAGCCATTTAGATTTTAAAAATTGTGATACGAAAAAAAGTACAGAACATTACATACGTATTCTCTTAGCTTAAACTTATATAATATTTACTACTTGTCAATTTATTTTTATGTTATTTAATGTTTTGTCCTATATAAGTATACAATTTATATTTTACGACAAGTATATTTTCTATGATCCTTTAACTAATTTATCACTTATTACATGAAACAGAATATAGAATTAAACGCTCAATAAAATCTAATTTACCCTAAAAGTTGATTCTAATTTAGTCAAAGATATTTCTTTTGCAATGAGATTTTCTAAAGGTCCAAGATTTTAAACCTGACCAATACACAAAACATTAGAATAAGGAACTGATGAACGAAGTAAACATAATTAAGATACACTAATGAAAAACACTATATGATCTAGAAACTCACTAACTATAACTATTTTATACTGATGTTCCAATATTTCTTAAATTTTTTTTTAAATAACTATTTCCCAACTCTTTTGAAAAATTATCACAATAAGTGATTTTAACTGTTTTATAAGTGTTTATCTTAAAAGGTACAGAAGTCATAATAAATAGTGAAATTTTCACAATGAATGAATTTTATTGTTTGAAAGTTACCCAAAACAAACAAAAAATCTCTTTAAGATAACTTAGATAAAAAGTTAGAAGAAAATATTTATCATTAGAGACATAAATCATGAAAAATAAATTTAAAGAACGGTTGATTAACATCCAATTGTATTAAAAATGCAAATCAGTAAAGAAAGATGAAATAATATATTTACAACGGTATCTACCAACGTGAAAACAACTTTTTGTATTTTTCATGTATTTTAAATTTTCAACCCTTTAACTTTAGCATGTAATAATATTTAACTGGATCAATAGCTCCAATAAAACAAGAAAAAACTAACTATATTATAAGCCATTAAAATTATAAATCAAATATAAGATAAATATAATTATGATATTATTGGTAAAATATTCCAGATATAATGAAAATATGCATATTAAGATCTTTGGAACACCTTACTTTTGACAAGCAATTGATCTCAAGATATGGACATCGACATAAATCTATACTATTAAAATAGAAGTCAAATTTTTGTAGTTGGACTATTCTTTATAAAATTAATTAAATAATTTTTTTTATAAATATTTGAATTATTCTATAAGAAACCAATCAAATAGATATTTCCATATTTTCCCTGAAATTGTATCTAAATAAAATCTTTTCATATCATTTTATTCAAAATATTAATATATATTTCAATTTTCATTAAAATAGACCTTTTAAAATATGTAATAATTTCATATTTATTTAAAATTTAGATGTATATTTTATTTTCACTTAAACAAACCTTTAAAATATTTAATTTCAAATTTATTTAATAAAAATGTATATTTCACTTTTCACCAAAACAAATATTTTAAATATCTCATTAATTTTATAATTATATTAAACTCATTTAAATTTTTTTTCTAAATTTGGGATATTAATTTAAAATAATATTTTCAATTAAATCTTTAATCCTTAACCGATAAAATTTGTTAATTTAGAATTTCGGACCACGTGATTAAAAATATGCTATCAATATGAACAATTGGTATACAAATGCTATTTTGAAAGTGGAATCAGTTTGTGTTATTAAATATAGTAGTCGATATAATTTTATATTTCAATAATAGGAATATATAACTACTTTATTCATAAAAATATAATCAAGCTTATTTCATATATTCTATTTTAACATTTAAAATTCATTGTAAATGATCCAAGAGTTTTGGGGTAGTACAATCGAAAAGTAAAAATCTAAATCACCAATAAACAACATAATAAACCTCAATAAAAACATATAATGAAAAGAAAATGCAAGTTTAAAACGAAAAAACAGATACGACGTACCACAATTTTTGGTTTAATAATTTAAATGAAGTGGGTTTTTTATGAATTAGACTTAGTATAGATTATTGAGTCAGAGAGTTTAATTATAAAAATAATTTGATTAACATATATGTATGATTAAAACATAAAATAAAAGTATACCTTTAATAAAATATTTAATTTAATGTTAAATTGAGTGATATTTTCATAAAGGTCAAATCTCCAAAATAGCACCTTTCTAAGTTTATATCACAAAAATAACACTCAAAAACTAAAATGACCAAAATAGCACATTTCTAAGTTTATCCTTTGAAAATTTTAATTTTTTTATTTTTCAAAATTTGAAATCTTATCCCCAAAACCTCATTTCTCAACTCTAAACTCTAAACCCTAAACTCTAAACCCTAAACCCTAAACCCTAAACCCTAAACCCTAAACCCTAAACCCTAAACCCTAAACCCTAAACCCTAAACCCTAAACCCTAAACCCTAAACCCTAAACCCTAAACCCTAAACCCTAAACCCTAAACCCTAAACCCTAAACCCTAAACCCTAAACCCTAAACCCTAAACCCTAAACCCTAAACCCTAAACCCTAAACCCTAAACCCTAAACCCTAAACCCTAAACCCTAAACCCTAAACCCTAAACCCTAAACCCTAAACCCTAAACCCTAAACCCTAAACCCTAAACCCTAAACCCTAAACCCTAAACCCTAAACCCTAAACCCTAAACCCTAAACCCTAAACCCTAAACCCTAAACCCTAAACCCTAAACCCTAAACCCTAAACCCTAAACCCTAAACCCTAAACCCTAAACCCTAAACCCTAAACCCTAAACCCTAAACCCTAAAATCTAAATCCTAAACCCTAAACTCTAAACCCTAAACCGTAAACCCTAAATCCTAAACCCCACCCTTTAACTCTAAACCCTAAATTTGTGACTTTTGATAAAACATTAAGTGCTATTTTTGTGACTTTTGACCTTGAGTGCTAGTTTGAGAACATAAACTTGATTTAGTGCTATTTTTGTCTTTTTCTCAAAAAAATATGTAATATAAATTTTAAAAATAAAAATAAAAACTAATTTTCCATATAGCATGGTTTATTTAGTCTTCAAATACAATAATATGTACAAAATTAAACTAATATGTGTATTTTAATATAATAAAAATATATTAAACATATACTATAACTGTTTTAATTTTTTTTTAAAATTTCATCCCGCCCCCGACTCTAGTATTTTTATATATATGAATTTAAATACATTTGCAGCGTGGTGATTTATCAAAAAAAAAATGCTTTAGTTGGTCAACTAAATAATGTCAGACATGGCTCTAATCACACTAGTAAAAATTAATACAAGTTTGAAGTTAAACTAGACAAAAAAAATGGCGAAACGTTCATTCAACTATACCTTTTATCCAAATTCAGTAAAAAGACTATATTTTTATTGTGAATAGTTAGAACAGTTGGTTCATTTATTTTCAGTTTGTTCATATATGTTCCTGTAAAATTTTTTAGGGTCATAGAAATTTCTCATATATAAACATGAAAGTTAACCTAAACCCTAAACTCTAAACCCTAAACCGTAAACCCTAAATCCTAAACCCCACCCTTTAACTCTAAACCCTAAATTTGTGACTTTTGATAAAACATTAAGTGCTATTTTTGTGACTTTTGACCTTGAGTACTAGTTTGAGAACAAAAACTTGATTTAGTGCTATTTTTGTCTGTTTCTCTTTCATAAATGTCACATAAGGTAAAATTTTAATTGATGTTCATATTTTATTAAGAAAAATCCACTGAAAATTTGAAACTATAAATTAAATTATTGCATGCGAAGTATAAAATTGTTATGTTGAAAATGTTATATTAAACAGTTAATAATATGGTAAATATTAAAATTATATACCACTAATCATGTAAACTAAATATATATATATATGTATAAATATGAAAATAATCACCTGCACGGTTGTGCGGGTTAAGTTCTAGTGTATAAATAATATTATTAAAATTAATGGATCATAGAACATGATAAATCATTAAATTTAATTTTTCCAAATAATTTTATAAATAGATAAGATTTTTTTTTAAATAGTATTTTTAATATATGTAAAATAACGTGACTTCTCTCTCGCCGGCCATCTTTTGATGGAAAAAAATAAAAAAGAATAAATATGTGGAACAATCCAATAAAAAGCATACTGTTGTCATCCAAAAAAAAAAGGGGGGGGGGGTCAGAAGCCCCGCATAATGGACACGTGTCCAGTGGGCGGATTCCACCAGAAACGCTTCTTCTTCTTCTTCATAAAAGAAATTAAGAAGGAAGCTAGCTACCTTTGATCTTCTCTCAGGTGGTGTTGTGTGTGGTATGTCTTTCTTCTGTCTCTTTCTCCATCACTCTCTCAAGCTGTCTAGTTTTTGCAATATCAGCAAGCTGTCTTGTTTTTGCAATATCAGCAAGCTGCTTCTTATCTGAGTTAAGTTGATTTCGGGCATGCATTTGCTAAATTCTCTGCAAGTCTAAGAGTCGTTTCTTTCTTACACGCTTTTTGCATGCTTATCATCTCCAACTTGATAGTAGAAAATTAGTTCTTAAATATCATCATCAAGTGTGTGTTTATTATAGAGGTAAAAGCTCTGAGATTCTTCAGACATGCGGCTGTGTTCTCATCGCTCTTGTTTTTTCTGTTGCAGTTTAGGAGAGAGAGATTGAGCTTTAAAAGAGTTAGCAATGGAGCATTCAGAAGAGGGCCAGACGCAACAGGGGGTCATGGATTATGTTCCTCCTCGTGCTTATCAGAGTGGAGGTCCCTCTTCTATGGCGTTCCACCACCATCACCAGCAGCTCCAACTTTTATGGGCTACCCAAATGCAAGAGATCGGGCAGACCACAGACTTCAAGAACCACACCGTTCCGCTGGCTCAAATTAAGAAGATCATGAAAGCCGATGAAGATGTGTGCATGATCTCAGCGGAGGCCCCAGTGATCTTTGCCAAGGCATGTGAGATGTTCATACTGGAGCTGGCACTGCGTTCTTGGACCCACACGGAGGAGAACAAGAGGAGGACCTTGCAGAAGAACGACATAGCCACTGCCATATCAAGGACTGACGTCTTTGGTTTCTTGGTGGACATTATCCCCAAGGACGACCTGAAAGAAGAAGGGTTAGGGGTAACCAAACTGACCATGCCAACGGTGGTCGATTCTCCCCCATACTATTACTTGCAGCAGCAGCAAGGGGTGATTCCCTGGGCACAGGGAAATCTACAGTAACACCATAATGATCAGTAGCCCTCCAATAGTTTTTCTCTCCTTTCTAAGTTAATAAAACTGGACTGCTCTTTTCATCAATCACTGCTGTATGCTTTTTCCATTTCTATCATAATGGTTCATAATAGTCAGTATATTCCCATCAAATGCAACTTTATTTTCTCATCAAAAGTAATATATTTTTGGAACAACAGCACAAGTAAATAAACATGTGGGGTTTAAGCTCTCGCCGAAAGAACCATTTCAATGTAAAGTATACATGGACGGATAAGATTTACAAAAGCAGAACAGAGCAGCCCTCCTTGGCTCCAACCCAAGCTTGTTAACGACCTCCAGGATTTCTATTCCATGACAAGTAGGACGGATCTCCAAGCCTGAAACCAAATAAGTACTTATTTGACACATTGTTCAAAAGACAAAGTGGCTGTAGGCACAATTTAAGGAGGGTTATCCAGAGATTCAAGTCTTGCATATAAGCATCACCACAACCAACAACAAGTATAATAGAAGGGATCTGCGTACCTAGGTTTCACAAGGTACATGATGGTAAATGCGAGTGCCAAAAAGAAGTAGAAACCGCCAACTGTTAGGTAAGCAATGCCGAGGAAATAGTTCTTCCCACCCAGCCAACTCGTTGTCGACAAAACAAGTTTCTTCTTCTGCAGCGTAACATGTATGGTGTCACCATTCTCAAGGTCGGTCTCTATCTTTCCGTAAAGTTTTCTAAATGTTGGTAAAGCTGCAGTTCTCATCCACACGATGAGATCTTCTTGTTCGCTAAGCTGAAAAGAGGAAGAAAGATGTGAGTCAGTCATAGAGTCAAGTTGCTAAGCATCCTCCATGTCGATATGTATTAAGGTTTTTACCGGTATATCTGGATTTAGAGTGGCACCACCAGTGAGATTCCCCTTTTGAAAATTCTTGGGGAAGACTCTGTTCCCAAACTTGTGCTCCTTGTCGCTCTTCCACACAATGCCTTTTTTGTTTACAGCTAGGGGTGTATTATTTCTTGATAAAGTGTAGGTATCATTAAACATACTCCAAGCAATGAGACCACATGGCACAATCGGCTTCCCACCCGTAGCATCATCCTCAGGCTTGCATGCACTAATTTGATTCTCGAATTTTGGACTTGTCAGCTGTGAATCACTTCTGCTTTTCACATACCTGTTCATCATAGACACTGATCGATTAAAAGAGCTATACAAAAATAATCTTAAGTTAAATAGATAGATACGCAGAGTGGTACACTTGTACCCTCCTTCCAACTCCATCCATTATATTCATTTAGAATCCACACCTTCCATTCTAGGTCAAAGAATTGGTTCCGATACAACAAAACCACCAAGATGAATGTGACATATTAATGACATGTTGTCAAGATGAATGAATACCTTCGGTGATTCTGGTAGAAGTTCTCAAGCTGGTAGTAAACATAGATAGGCTGCTTCTTCATACGCTTTGTCACCTAAGAATGGCGATAGAGAAAAGAGAAAGTAAATAAGATAGATGCAAAAACTAATTTATCAAAGAAAATAGATAAGGGGACTGACTGACTGACTGACTGACTGTTAGAGTTCGGTTACAAGATTTAGGAGCAGCTCCTTGAATACATGCAACCTTGTTAGTCCTAGCAGGTGCAGGAATGCAATCATTATCATACAGATCAAATGAGAAACTGAAACACGTGAGTGAGAAAGGGGAAGCCTAGCAATTTGATGATGAGTAGGAAAGGAAAGGAAAGGGACACATACATCCTGGGAAGCAAAAAGAGAGATAACTCCAAGCGGGATAAAGATGACACTGACTATCAGAAATGTTGAAATCACCTGCAGCAAAAAGATCAGAAGAGATTAGAAAATTGAGTAAAAAAAGGAGGAAGCTTGCTTTGCCCACCCAGCCAGGCGTAAGAATTAATGGGCTTGCAAGCTGGAAGCTCCTGTTGTGTGAACTTGGAATCTGTAAGTAAGGAATCATTATAAGTTTACTTCTTTTTTTTTTCAAGGCAATTCAATGAAAACTCTTTGCTAAAAGAAGTGTTAAGAGTCAGTCAATCCACGACGAATCAGTCAGTTCCACAAAGATCTAAAACACCCATCCATATGTATTTGACACGATCAAAACAAAATCGATAACAAGCCAGAGGAATAATCTATACACTTGGGCCGCTTCGAATTCTTCCTGGTGGTGGAAGAATCTCCCGATCCGGCACTGGACGACGCCGTATTCCCGACTCTGCGGAGTGATGGCTGGCGATCAAGGAAACCAAAGTATTTCTAAATCCTATTTTTTTTTCATCTAAAGCTTTATTTCATGATCAAACATCAAGTTCTGGTTCGAGTGCTGGCCATTGCTTGGAGGAGTTTATGATATGAACCATCTGCTGGCAATCCGATTCAAAGCGCACCTGCTTGAACCCGCGACTACTAAGCTCCTCCATAGCCCAGACTAGACACTCCGCTTCTGCGTGAAGTGGGGAGGAGGATTTACTACGCTTCCTCTGCCCCCGCCATATCTCAGTAGTTCCATCGAACATGATGAAACCCAAACCCACTCCCGTATCTTCTAGCGTCCATGACGCATCAATCATACATCTCCATCGTTCCCTTCTATCTTGGCCATCGACCTCTTTCTCCTTTGCTGCCCTAGCTTCCACATCCCAGATGTTCTCTGGCAGGATTTGTGCTAGCTTCCATGCTTCCGCTTCATGACACGCAAGTTGCAGCGTGTCCATCGGAGATATGTCTTTGTTGTTAAAGCATTTCTCGTTCCGTGCTTTCCATATATACCATATCAACCAAGGAAACAGTAATGTTCTCTCTGCCAAGTTAGGATCTTGTTGCATCTGTAGTAAAGTATCAAAATTAACAAAAATCGCAGAGCCCGGGAAAACCCCCGGAGATGATGGAACATGTGATAGCGCCCAGCATTGGACTGCCGGTGGACACTCAAATATAATGTGGTTTATTGTTTCGTTCTCCGCTCCACAACGTTGACAGACCAAATCCGTTCCACAGTGTCTCTCCTTTAGTTTACTCGCTGCAGCCACAAAGTCAAACAGAGCTTGCCAGAGAAAGTGTTTAATTTTCCTCTGAGATTTGAGCTTCCATACCTTACTCTTTAGACTGTTGCAGCTTGGTTCCAATCGTATGAGTCCCTGTGACTTCTTCCTTTGTTCAACAGCAATAGCATAACCGGATTTGACCGAGTAACATCCTGAGTTAGTGTGCTTCCAGCTATAGCCATCTTTGCGTCCTGTCTTACTGATACGTAGTGATAAGATAAGTGGGATATCCTCCTGGACAATCACTTCATTTATTAAGTCGACCTTCCACTCATTGCTATCGAAATTGATGAGGTGATGTACACTCAGATCTTTATCGATGACCACTGACCTTGGCTTTGCTGCTCGGGTGGGTTCAGTAGGAATCCACACATCTTCCCAGACTTTCGTCTCTGCCCTTGTTCCAATTGTTCTTTTAATCCCATCAACTAAGATTTGCTTTGCCGCCATAAGGCTATTCCACCCAAAAGATGGGGAGTTTGCTTTCCCTGTTAGGAGAGGATTCGTGTGCCTATAGTATCGACCTTTCAAAACTCTAGCTATAAGGGAGTGTGGATTTGTGAGCAGCCGCCACACTTGTTTAGCGAGTAAGGCCAAATTAAAATATCGAAAGTCTCTGAATCCCAAGCCTCCTTCTTCTACTGGTACACAAATTTTATCCCATGCGACCCAATGCATACCTCGATTATTGTTACCCGTACTCCACCAGAAACGCGCCACTGCAGCGGAAAGTTTGTTGCAAATATCCACTGGAATCAGGTAGCAAGACATCACGTACGTCGGTACAGACTAGGCCACCGACTTAATCTGTACCTCCTTTCCGCCCTTTGATAAGAGCTTCCCAGACCAAGAATTAATTCTTCCATTCTTCCGCTCTTGTACAAATACCCAAATACATTCCCATCTTCTCCGGCATACCCAAATACATTCCCATTCCTCCTTCCTTGTTGATACCCAATGATCTTTTCAGATCGGTTTTACTTTCTAAATCCTATTTACTGTGCAAAATTTTCATATTTTGGGCTTGCGATGGGCTTTTATCTTTTTTTTTTGGTTCCCCTGAGACCTTATAATTGATCATCATATTACAATAATTCAGTTAGCTTAATATATAAATATTAAATAATTTAACAAAAGATTGTTATTTTTAAAATATTTTTAACATTGTTTATCTTCATTTTCAGTAGTTGTATACTTGTATCAAATAAAATTACTTCCACCTCTTGTTCATGATTGAAAGTACTTCAAGCTTAAAGTTTTAAAGATCAACTAGATTACCACCCGAGTTGAAACGCAGATTGTTACAAAATAATTAAAATATAATTAATATTTTATTAACTTATTAGATAATATGTTGGGCAATTCTCCTAAATAGACCATTTTGAAGTTTTGGTCACAAAAATGGACCACAAGGAGGAAAATGACCAAATTGTTTCATTTAATAGGTAAAATGACCATAATACTTTAGGTATATAAAAAAATAATAAAATAAAAAAAAAAATTATAGTTTTAGATTATATGTTTTCAAATTCGAACTTTTTTATATAACTTTTTTTTTTTGAAAATGTTTTTTTCGAAATTTTTTTTTTCGAAATTTTTATTTTCAAATTTTCTTTTTGTAATTCGAAATTATTTTTTGAAATTATTTTTAAAATTTTTATTTTCAAATTTTTAATATTTATTTTTTATTTTATAAAATTTTAAAACTCAATCCCAAATCCCTACCCTTTAACTCTAAACTCTAAGGTTTGGATTAGTTAACCCTAGAGGTATAAATGTATATTTACCTCTTTAATGAAACATTTTGGTTATTTTGATCTTTAGAGTCTATATTTGTTACCAAAACTTTTTTAGTGCTATCATAGAGTATTTGTCTAATATGTTTGGTTACATTGGTTTTTTTTGTTTTTTTATTTTCTTAAAATTTATTTGTTATCGTGTTTTAATTGGTGACCAACACAATTAAATTGTTTCGAGTAAATGATACGAAAAATGATTTTAATTTTTTTTATATTTAGTTAACTATGTTATATAATGTTTAATATCATATATTGCGTAGGGATAATAATATTATTAATTTATATAGTTCAAAATTAATATTTAATATTTAAAATGTGTACATCTTATATATTAAAACAGAAGTCACAACCTTGATTCATGTGTGATTTTTTTAAAAAATAGACCTAATAGACTTATTCCTAGAAAGTCATGTTACATTTAATTTATAATCTTATCATTTAAATTTTGGGCCTACCAGAAATTTTTATTGGACTATCAATAATTGGATTTAAAGAATAGATGATCCATTGGATTTATAGATAGTATAAATTAAATAGATATAATTTAATGTTGTAATATTATACCTCCATATGTTAATTATTTAAATATTTGCCGATGTTAGCTTTTAAGATTATAAAGATTTTTTTTTAAATAAAAAAAATTATTATCTAAAAATGATTAATTTTTACTACTTTAAACCAATGAAAAAAAAATTTAAAACTATATAGTTTATTTTAAAAATTAAACAAAAACTTAATGTTCAATTATTTATTCGATAATATAAATCTATGATGCGAAAAGTTTAATTTTTAAAAAACTTTCTAAAATTGTGAAATGTTACAATATATTTGTATATGACAATAAAACAGTATTTTACTAATCTTTATATATATAGTTACGATTTAATAATGAAATAATAATCCAAAAATATATACATAGAAGAAGATAAAAATACATGTGAAAGTTTAAAACAATCTATTCAATGAAAAAATACCGTAAACTTATTATGTTTTAAAAATTGATAGAAATATATATATATATATATATATATATATATTATAATATATACCAATTTAGAATTGAAAACAAAATATTTATATAAAAATAAATGAAAACAAAAATCTGCGCGGTTGCGCGGGTCGAGATTTAGTGTTATATTATTATCACAATTAATAAATCATAACGTAAATGGACTGGGCTAATTGGATTTATAAGGTTTAGTTTGTTTGCTTTATATTATAGGATTTATTCCTCATATATGTTAACTGATTCGCTCAAGTATGGACTTTGGAAATATAAAATAAAGTTTGGATATATGATCGCAGGTTAGTTAGGAATAAATAATGGATATTCTCAAATTTGTTTCTTTAACATTAGTTATAATATGAAGATTTTGTAATCTTTAAAATTTAAAATTGCAAAAACATGACTGATCCAAAAATGCAAAAAATAATATGATTACTTTTTCTAAGTAACATCAGAAATGCTCAAAACTTTTCATTAATGCATTAAATTTATATATATATATATATATGTATATATAACTATACTAATAAAGTAGGGTATTTTCCCTTCTCCTGCTGCCACATATGCAATGTGTTTGGGGCATTTTATGACACCTGTCACACTTTTATTTTTGATGTCTCGACCTATGATTTTGAATTAAATCGTAGTAGGCCTGCATATCATTTAGTTAGCCTCATTACAAAGACTTTGTTACTGTTTATACATTCAAATTTTAGTGTCGAAGCCCAATATGTTATCTCTACTCACATTCTTTTTGTCGTCTCGAATACGCTCGAGGCCACCGATATGCGAACCGCCGACGTTACGGTTCTAAGGCAATTAAGTAACTGCTGTTAATTATGGTATTCAATCCAAGCATCCTACTACTTACTCTTCAATTCATATACTACATTGCTTAAATTGGCATGCTTTTGGTTGGAAGATCGTCTGTTTGAATCTTTTTTGTTATCTTATAACTGTTGAGGTTACAATATGTCTCTTTTGTTGTATTTGTTGTACTTATTAGTTATATTAACGGATGATGAACGGATTTCGGATTGCTGTCGTGGGTTTGGTGTTGATGTCATCATGACTTCATAGTCTTGCAGAAATGGTCTGTATATTTCTTTAATCCCCTGATTTGATTTGTTTTCTTGGCTTAAGCTACATATCATTTGGTGGATCCGTAGGTACTGAGCGGTGCAACGAAGCACTAGAAAAGCTGGAGAAAAAGTATGATCTGGTCGTTAACATTCAAGGAGATGAACCACTCATTGAGCCTGAGATTATTGACGGTGTTGTCAAAGCACTTCAGGTTCTTCTTTAGTTGGGATTATATGTTTCATCTTAATATAATACAATTGGACTGTCTTCAAACTTTAGAAGCTGTTGAATAGTGTTCCAATGGTTGTGAATTTTAGGCAGCACCTGATGCAGTGTTTAGCACAGCAGCGACATCATTAAAACCAGAAGATCGAGATGATCCTAACCGAGTCTAATGTGTGGTGGACAATTGTGCCTACACTATCTATTTCTCCAGGGGTTTGATTCGTTATAACAAGTATATTTTTTTTGTCTTCTGTGTGTTGGTATTATAAATCATCTTATTATATTCTTGCCTATATGCTCAAGTTGTAATCACTTATGTTTTCTGTGGTTTAGGAGTGGTAAAGTCAATCAAGTTTTTCCTTACATGCTTCATCTTGGAATACATGTGCTGAGTAGTCAACTTCTCTTCTTAAATATTTAGTTTCACTTAATTATGATCTAATCTCTAGGGTTTTGGGTTCAACGTGCTCACCGTCAGACCCGCAACGGCTTGAGAAATATGTTTCAGATCGAGATAGGTAAGTTGATTTCCTCTCAGTCTCAGCTACAACATCTAACTGGATGGAGCTTTTTGTTTCACATTTTCTCTATCTCATGCCATTCGCGAAGGTGAATTGCTTTATATATTGTTTGTCTGTTTTAGATTTAAGCCGTATTGTTTCTTGCTCAATCCCTATTATACCATGTGGCACTGCAGGGAGTAGATGGCATGTATAACCTTGCCCGGAAAATGTGTTCCTTCAGGCCACGCTTCCCATGAGGTCAAAATGGATTTTAATCCCAACCAGAGGTGTAACTATCTCTTCTTTCTTTCACCCTAACTCGGCTTGGTTACTTAGGCTTAGAGGATGGTCCTTATTTCTCGCGTAAAAGTGATCCTAGACCATTCAGCCTTTCTCAACCAAGTATCCCCTTCCCTTATTAAAGAAAGTCAATAATGAAATGAGGCAGGTTGTTCTAGCAGTGTGTTCCAAAGATTTTGGCTCTTTGTAGGCAAGACGGTCTTTGTTTTTTGTTACTAAATCCATGTAGAATGCTAAATTGTTTAATGGATCAGGATGGTACTCTTTTGTGTTTATTGATAGGATGGTAGCACATGCGATGGAGTTATGGACAGCTGTAAGCGATGAAGGAGAAGTTCTTGCACATGAGGAGCAGCAAATTTTGGGTGGAATCAACATGGAAGATCTCCATAGACTTGACTATGCTCAAGTCTTTCTTCTAATGCTCTGACTCTGAAGGTACCTTTTCTTTTATCACTTGTCATGTACCTTTCCTGTAAAAGTAACAAGCTAAGTATGCATAGAACCTAATCATATTGGTACCTTATGTGTATGTTTTATGCTTATGTTTTTACGGATAGCTCCTTTTATCTATCATCTTGCACAAAACATGGATTGGGCTTCTTATAACTGTTGTTCTGTCGGCAGCCACCTCAAACAAATCAGTTGCTTTTAAGGTTTTATTTATTCTCTTGCACCTGTACATATATTTATATTCTCTGTTGTTGGGATCTTGTTAGAAGGCTTCACCTGATGCAGAGTCTTGAGATTTTCCGTCTATGTGAACTTAGTAATGTCAGCGCTAAACTTATGACTGTATCGATATGTGGGAAATCTATTTTACACTTGTGTTTTCTTATCCTAAAAAGAGCTGGAAAGCAGGAAAAAAAGAATTTCATTTGAAATAAGTTATGTTGCTTAGATCTCAGGAATGCATAACTGGAAACATGGGGGAAAGGGTCGGGGAGTTTTTGGCTTCAGCAAGTCTGGGATTAGCGCTGCTCAAAGTGATTGCTCAACAGCTGCTTGAATATGTTGGAAAGCCATTGTCTAATAAAATTCTCATGGTCTATATATATTCTCCAAACCATATTTGAAACATATTTCACTATGTACACCCCTTTTCATACTTTGACATTGTCTAATGGAAAGGCTTGGTGGAGCCGTTGTGTTCGGAATCACAGATATCTGGTGGTCTTGATTTTCTTCATAAATATTAATCATTTATGTCTTCTGTTTTCTTTGCTAATGATTTTGGTTCTATAAATACATGTCATGAAATCAGAGCCCAAAACTATTGCCCAAAACAAATGTTAATAGCGCATAATATGCAAATGTTAATTTGTCAACTCTATTACATAAGTGATGTTAGTAACACTGTAATGAAATGAGTATTAATAAATCTATAACAATATAATTAACTACAGCTTATTTAAAGAAACTAAAAAAACTGATTCCTAATATAGCGGATATCCAATTATCAACAAAAAAGCAAGCAGAGTAAGAATTGGAAAATGTCCAAGTAAATACAGATTCCAGCTCCGAAACAAAAGTGTTGTAACAATACTATCATTTAGATCATATGCCAAATTACTAAACTTACAAGAATCTAACATCTAAAAACCAAGTGTTACAAATGGGTTGGTTTCATAATCTCCAAATCACCGTACAACATAACCATCTATTGCAAAACCCCCAAATAAACACCATATACACAAAAATAAACAATAACAAAAAAATTTAAAGCAAAAAAAGAAAACAACTACAATTATTAATATAGCATTAACCGCCATCTAACAAAAGTTATATACTAGGGGTAGGGGTGTAACCGGTGACCAATGAATGAAAGGGAATAATGCATTCCTTACTATTCCTAAATTTTTTTCCCATTTATAAGGAATAATTTTTCCTTTGTATTCCTTCTCATTCATTTTATTTTAGAGGAATATAGAACAAATTTGTTCCTCACTAAAATTGATAAGGAATAATTTTCCTTTTCATTCCTCTAAATTTATTCATCTGCATTTTTTCCCTACTCATTCCTAATGTTCATATAATGGTCACCAGTTAGGCCCTAGATCTTCGACAAAGAGAGAAATTCACAGGAAAGCATATTTGTCCACTATATTAAAAAAAAACAAAAAATACAAAAAAATTGTATCAGATATTTTGTAATGGAAATTGTAAAAAATTGAACTGTTCAAAAAAAGTGAACAGTTCACAATTTTGCAGCGGAATCACTCAGGATGATGAATCAACACATTCAGTTAATGAATCGTGTGGATAATGGCAATCTAGAGGTTCATTACATTGAGGGGTTAAATCAGTACTTCTTCCACCATAAATCTATAAAAAAAATTAACCATTTTCGCTAATCCGCATATGGGAACTATGACAACAGTAAAAGTATCTTTAGGTATATTACTGTTGTGCAGAGACAATTTCAAAGAGATAATGTTTTTTGGGATAAGCTATCATGGGAAAATGACCAATTCAAGTCCGATCAATGTTGGAGCATGATTAAGAATTCATTTACTGGATTCATGATCCTTTGAAGACAAAGTATTTAACCAATACGGTCACAATGAAGCCCCCAATAAATTGCTACATCTTTGATATAGACAAAGTATGCAAAAATTGTTTACATTTGCATTTTATTATCTTCCTTCAAACAAGATACACACAAGCATTTACATTTTACCTTTTCGAACATCAACTTTACTTTATGTTAAAATTTCAACTGAATTTATTTTGTTACGACTATTAGATTTTTTATTTTATTTTTATTAAATCGATCAGTCACAACCACTAATACTATTCCACATTGATCTAAGTAACTTAAAAAAATATATACTACGGTCGCTAACCACTATCAATAGATCATAAAAATACCATTCTCTTTCAAAATATATTCATCTTCATATTTTTTGAACATATTTTCTTTACTAAGACTATAAAATAAATTGTAAATTCATTTAAGAATAAAATATACGAACCCGGCGCGTAGCGCCGGAAGACCACTAGTATATATCTAAAGTATGACAATTTGAAGCCACTCATATGAAAATTATATAAATGATACCATATTTTTCATATATGAACGATTGAATATATTTTATACTTTATGTTTGGTATACGTACAATTGTGTCATCTATGTTTCAGTAAACCATATTTTTATGTTCTAACAAAGTCTGATAAATAATAACAAAGATGGATAGATGATGGTTTAATTGTTATCTTATAATATGAAGAAACATAAATGTAATCTTTGGCAAAACTAATAGATTACATGGCCATATTATGATAATGAGTAATTGGACCATTTTAAAATTTAAATGATATTTTTTATTAGTATGGGATGTTATTTTTAATAAATGTGAATTGGTCTAAATTTAAATGACATTTTTTTTTAAATAGATAAAAATTAGGACTCTAAATTAATAGAGTAGATCTTAGTTTGTTTCTTAACAAGTGTCAAATTGAACCTTTATTTACTTGTAAATCAAATGATATCATTTAATTTCATCATACATTTTATACTATTTTCAAGTAAATGGCTCGGATGTTAGATGAGAATGATGAAGAAGGTAGAAACAATTTCGTGAATCCGGGTGATAGTGATTTGGAATGCTCCACTTTTGAATTGGCTTAACTGCAACATAGGTATGGTTTGGTCCAAGAAGAGAAATGTAGCTGGTGCTGCATGCAGTGGGTGTTACGAGATTCAAATGGCGTGGTGTTGCTTCATAGTACACGTTTGTTTGGATCAGTGTGGTCTAAGGATGAAGGATTTTTCTTAAGCATGGTTTGAGCCCTGGAGAGCATGATTATTCACAAGGTTAGGATGGTTCACTTTGCTTTTGAAGGATGGATTCTTGTTAATGCTATTAATAGACTGAAGCTTGGCCATTCTTCAAGTCTAAAGTGAATGATATTAGATTATTGCTTAGAAATTTTTTGGAGTAGCATGTATCTTTTGAATCTTATGCTGCTAATAGAGGTGCTCGTTTAATAGCTCGAAGTGTAGTGGTTCAAGATAGATTTCAATCCTATCTTGCTTTGGGTCAGCCTCGCTGGTTGTCTAATATTTTTGGCCAGGATGTTACAAATTGATGTTTTTGTAACGGCCCGGTTTCTGGCCCAAAAAAATTTCATAAAAGAATGGGCTTCTCTACGGCCCATTTGACAGAAACCTAGGGTTCCCTTCACCCTTCCCTATAAAAAGAGGCGCAGCCTCTCACTTTTCTCTCATTTCTAAAACTTGAGCGAAGCTCTGCAGAGATTTAGAGAGACTAGGAAACCCTAGCCATCAAGCTTCTCTTTTCCTTTTCTCTCTTCTTCTCTCACGCCTCTCTTTCTCTCTCTCTCTCTCTCCGTGATCTCTCTCTTCTCTCCCTCCTCCTCGCCGGTGCCGTGTGGTGGTGGTGGTGGTGGTTGCAGTTGATTGGTGGTGGTTGTCAGATCTTGCCGCTCTCTTGGTTCCTTGTTCCAGATCTGTTCAGATCTCCTCTCCCTTGTCTCTTGTTTCCAGATCTAGATCCAGATCTAGGCTAAGGTGGAGTGTCTTGAACCCATCTTGTTCTCATGTACTGTATACTCCTTTATGTTGGAGTTAGGGTTGATTAGACCCTGTTTGAAAGCTAGGATGATAGATCA
>NC_027753.1:9079684-9083349 GCF_000695525.1 Brassica oleracea var. oleracea
GTTCCCGCATAGAGTAGTATAGAGTGTCATGCGGGCAGGCTGGTCTAGAGCCACTTCACTGAGTAACTTGTTGCTCACTCCTCCATTTCCATTTCCCTGTGCGCAGGACTGTAAGTAGAAGTATATGGATGTGGGTGTGACGGTATTTCAAAGAAGGTTATGCGCCCGTCGGCTCTCGGGACCAGTAATGGGACACGTAGGGTTGTCTAAATGAGTAGACACGTGTCCATAACGCCCTTTCGATAACCCCGGTCGGACACCGGGGGATCGGGTCGTTACAATTGGTATCAGAGCGGGTTAAGATCCCTTAGTTCTGTCCTAAGAGATCGGCATTTCTGATGTTTAAAAAAAAAAAACTTGTTTTCACTAAAAGAAAAGAGTGTGTGAAAGTTTTGATTTTTCTGAAAGTTGTGAACGATTTCAAAACCACCCACTATATTTATACTTCTATTATGGTTCTGATCGGATGTCTACTTGAAGGATGTCTTTGACAATCAATAACGACCAGAGTGACAATTACGGTATCGTGGACCTGCAACCCGATCTACACTCGGACTCAGCGCACCATAAAGGGAAAGGTGGTACCCCATCGGTGACGCCAATTGACGAAGTTTCATCGCCGGACACATGAGTGGGAGTGGTTAGAGGAAAGCCAAAGATGTAAACCCGACTAATGTAATTACCGAGAGCGTGAAGGTTGTGGCGGATATCATGGGTTTGGAGGAACATTAGAGGTGCAGTGAAACAAGTTTCGGTCATAAGTCAATGAAGGTATTTTCCGAGGAAGGACATATATCTAATGGAGGGCTAATTCTAGGATATCTGCCAGAGTGACATGAATGTAAGGGAATACAATAAGGATGTAACCCCCCTGAGGAGATTTGTCGGGCACCCTCTAAGGGGGCGAGAACTGATTCATCACTTCCTGAAAGAATTGAGAACCGATCTGAAGAATAGTTGTGACGTGCAAGATTACTGGGATCATGAGCTAATCTAGAAGGGTGCAGAGTTATAGTTTTGGTTGTAAGAAGATCATAGAGTAACCAAGAATCACATACTCAAAGCCCAAGAGGAACTTGCAACATCGCCATTTCAACAAGGCAGTTTCGTTGTGACAAGAGTGGAAGTGCGAGAAGAACCACACTAGGATATAATGGATGGGAACGTACTACCAATACAACCAATAGGGCTATGATAGGAGGTTCGTTCATCAAGGAAAACATGGTCATACCGAAGGACTAAGAGGACGAGGATATGTTTGGTGCGGAGTAACTAAGCACCAAGTCGGGGCTGCTGGACTCAACTAGTAGGATCCGCGGTTGAAGTGCTATCCTGACTACCGGTCACGGCTAGGGCAACTTCAATTGGGGCTACCTGGGTTAGGACCGAGGGAGTATAGAGAATGATGACAATGGGAGTGTATGTGGTAGTGTTAATATCTCTCGACGGTGTGAACTTGCATGGAGACCTGCTGGGGTTGGAGTTTAGAATGATATAAAGTGACAGAATTTTGGGATGCGTATTTGGAGGTGTACCAGTGTTCGGGGATGTTGCAGTGTGTTAGGGATAGCATCGGGGCTTAGCGAGAATCTATACGGAGGTCAGAGATTAATGAATATGAAGAGATCTAGGAAAGCAGACCAGGACCAAGCACGTGGAGTTAATGTATTGTATTGGCATGTATTCATAATCCTCGATAGGAGACGAGAGTAGTCTTTAATGGAATAAGGATTAGGATATGGATATAAGCTATCTTGATGTTGAAAGCTGAAGAGTTAAGTGGAAAGGAGAATGATTTGTATTTGGAAGTGAAAGCTCTAAGTATTGGATACCATTGCTGAAGTAGCCGGGCATGTAGACGCTTTTGACCATTTCTAAGGACCCATGGAACTGAGATAGTGCATACACCATAGAGCGGAAATACAGAACATCGTCTAGTCAAAGGAACCATATCGGTTAGCACCATATAGTTCGTTGAGTTGTTGGAACCTACAACAAGTAGCTTTGGAGTTCACTAAGAGCAATTTGACATTACGGTATTGCCAGATTCTGATATCAAAAGAAAAAAATATCCAGAAGACAGCATTACGAGTTGGTAATGGACATTACCAATTGTAGAAGTGTGTCTTTGGATCAACTGATGCGCAACATGTTCCTGTGAAGTGGATGTACGATGCCGCAAGCGTATTAAGATAAGCACGCGGTAGTGATGATCGAAGACACAATATTCTATTCCACCAGAAGAGTGTGATGGTACTTGGGAGTAGCTTGTTAAGTTTCGTGAGATGAAGTCCTCGCTAAGTTAATCAACGGAGATGTGGTTGGGTACCACGCAACGGTGAAAGAAGATCATGGGACAAGTTTATTGGTCGCAATGGCATTATAGTGGGCATCAACAGATTTATCAGAATTCAAGGAGGAACTGCCATGGGTAAAGATAAAGAGGATTTTAATGGAGCTTTGCAGTTGAGATCTTTTTTTTTTATGTTGAGAACAGTGGGGTGTGAGGCCGTATATGATGGATGCAAGAGTTGTATGTGTCAAAATGGAAATGCAATATGATAACAATATATTTTTGTTGTTGGGTCACCAAGGACATGGCAATCAACCTATGTGGTGTACATGTGTGTTGAGCTTAGAGAGGAAGTTGGTTAATGGATCTGATATTAGTTAAATCCATGCAAGACAATAGCTACGACTCGAGTAAATGGATATCCCCTATGAGAATTGTATGAACAACCATGTTGAATCTCTTATGTTGGACCAAAGTGGGGGAGATCAGAATCTCGAGCCTGAGATGACCCAGGAAACCGCTTAGCATATATAATTGTTGATGATGAGCTGCTTTATGAAAGGATAGAAGAGATACAGGACCATCAGAGAATTACGTCGACAAGAGTTGTGGTGATATGGAAATGCATATGAGATGAAAGCAATCTAGGGATGAGAACGCTGTTGGAGAATCGATTTGGGATTTAAGAGGACATTGGATCTCCGTGAGGAATATGGAACCTGGTCTGTTGCATGAACCATTAGATTTCAAAGGACGAGTTGTGTACCCATTTGGGTTCGGGATGTTAGAGTTGGAGTATCGACATACGAAATTCGGGGACGAATTCCATTCAAGTGGGGGAGAATTGTAACGGCCCGGTTTCTGGCCCAAAAAAATTTCATAAAAGAATGGGCTTCTCTACGGCTCATTTGACAGAAACCTAGGGTTCCCTTCACCCTTCCCTATAAAAAGAGGCGCAGCCTCTCACTTTTCTCTCATTTCTAAAACTTGAGCGAAGCTCTGCAGAGATTTAGAGAGACTAGGAAACCCTAGCCATCAAGCTTCTCTTTTCCTTTTCTCTCTTCTTCTCTCACGCCTCTCTCTCTCTCTCTCTCCGTGATCTCTCTCTTCTCTCCCTCCTCCTCGCCGGTGCCGTGTGGTGGTGGTGGTGGTGGTTGCAGCTGATTGGTGGTGGTTGTCAGATCTCGCCGCTCTCTTGGTTCCTTGTTCCAGATCTGTTCAGATCTCCTCTCCCTTGTCTCTTGTTTCCAGATCTAGGCTAAGGTGGAGTGTCTTGAACCCATCTTGTTCTCATGTACTGTATACTCCTTTATGTTGGAGTTAGGGTTGATTAGACCCTGTTTGAAAGCTAGGATGATAGATCATGATTATT
>NC_027753.1:9084096-9095749 GCF_000695525.1 Brassica oleracea var. oleracea
TAGGTTGCTAGAAATGTATGGAATTGAATGTGGACAATTAGTGATGACTGTATGAAATGATAAAAATACATTACCTGATTGTAGTGGCTAGTCAGTCCTAGTTCCCGCAAAGAGTAGTATAGAGTGTCATGCGGGCAGGCTGGTCTAGAGCCAATTCACTGAGTAACTTGTTGCTCACTCCTCCATTTCCATTTCCCTGTGCGCAGGACTGTAAGTAGAAGTATATGGATGTGGGTGTGACGGTATTTCAAAGAAGGTTATGCGCCCGTCGGCTCTCGGGACCAGTAATGGGACACGTAGGGTTGTCTAAATGAGTAGATACGTGTCCATAACGCCCTTTCGATAACCCCGGTCGGACACTGGGGGATCGGGCCGTTACAGTCTTCGTCCCAGCAACTCTGCCTATAGGACCCCCAACTCAAGAAACGCAGAAGATGATGGTTGCGGACCTCATCCTACCAAATGCAGCAGGCTGGAATGTAGAGAAAATAAAACTCTACTTACCTTAGTATGAGGTTTACATAACAAAGATAGTCCCAAGTGAGCACTCAATGCAAGATGAAATGGTGTGGCTATTGGAAAAATCTGGTACTTACTCGACCACAACAGGTTACGCTGTGGCTAAACTAAATGTGGAGGGCAAGCACGATGGCTTTGAATGGAGAAGATATGTCTGGAATGTTACTTGTTCTCCAAAAATCAAACAGTTCCTCTGGAAACTAAAACATAAAGTCTTGGCGGTAGGTGAATCTCTCGTCAAGAGAGGTGGACGGGAAATGTAAATGTTGTGGAGCTTGCGAATCAGTGATCCACGTTATGTTGCAATGCCCCTTCACAAGGAAAGTTTGGGATTCCAGTCCGGTCTTATTTGGGCCAAATGATACCTCAGGTCAGACAATAGAGGAACTGTTAAAAGCTTGCTCTCGAATGGTTAACCTTCCACCTACATGACTGAGTGTTCCTCTTTACCCTTGGATCCTGTGAGTGCTTTGGACGAGTCGAAACAAGTTGTATTTTGAAGACAAGTCTTTCTCGGAAACAAAAGTTCTGGTCAGAGCCATTAATAACGCTAAGGAATGGCAAGATCGATGGGTGTTGCCAAATCCTCCTTTGCTTTGCCTAAAGACTGTCCAAACAAGAAAACTCACGACCAAACGATGGTAAAGGACAACTCAGTCGCTTGCTATTCTGATGCAGTGTGGAACATTGTCACTTGTGCAGGAGGCTTGGGCTAGATATGCTCAAAACCTAATGGCTCCTTGCTGTTCCAAGGCTCGTTTTCACAAGAAATCGTGGCCTCAGCACTGATGGCAGAAGCGCTGGCTCTCAAAACAGCTATTGAAGCTGCGATTGCACATGGTGTTAAGGACTTGATGTGTCTTTCCGACTCCAAAAGTATGATTATTCTGATCACAAGAAACTCGTCTGTGATCTCATGTTGAGCCGATCCCTGTCTTCTATCTATTTTAAATTTGTGAATCAAAACTATAATATGGCTGCGGATACTCTAGCTAAAGCAGCCCTGTTTTCTGCTTCAAACTCTCCCAATGGGAATGTAAACTCTGGTTCTGATTATGTTAGTAAGAAGAATGGTTTGACCCAAAAAAAAGTACACGTTTCTCCGTGTTTCCGGTGTGTTTTCAATATTAATTTTTTTATCAAACATGTTTCTAATATTTTCTGTATAACAATGCAACTGCTTTCTGTAATTTCCTAAGTGAGAAGCGACGTTCGTTGCCACCAGCTATATACACAAGTTCATTGAGAGGGAAGCATTACGGCCAAAAAAGTTAGGAAGCAATTGACTAATTTTATGGCTCTTTGAATCCAGTAAGTGACCAGCTCTGTTTTTTGGTCTCTCTTTGCATCATCTTGTTTTTCTCTAATTCATGCCAAGGTTTTGCAGTTTTAGATTTTTTTTTGTAAATCAACTTCCATATTTATGATGTTAACATTCCTCACAAAAATAATATATATATATGTCCTTCCTCAACAAGTATACATTATAAAATTTATAAATTATATTTAGATCTAATACATGAGAAAACTTATAAAACCACAGAAGATTCATAGAGTTATATTCATAAAAGTGCATACATATTTTTTGTTTGATCTAATATATGGCTGTAATTATTATTTTTTTTTTTTGCATTTAAAATCAAGTTTTAGGTTTGGAAATGTCCCCTAAAATATATTATAAAGATATCAAACATATTTGTGAATATTTTTTTATTGAAATGTCAAAATATTAAAATTTTAAAAAATAGGTTTAATGTTTATATTAACATCTTTCTATATTAGTTGTACGTTTTATGATTATGAGAGTGAATACAATTATTTCTACTATAATCCTCTCATCACATTATTTAAAGCAGTAACCCCCAACACAAATATAACCCACTCATGTCTTTACCACCATCAAATGGTGGACGTCTTAACAAAGATTTTGAGAAGAAAAAAGATCAATATTTTTCTTCGCTCGTTGGAGATCCTAGATATTACTCTACATACTCTATCCTATCAATTATATATGAATTATGTCATATATATTATTAATATACTAGATGATAACCCGTGTGTATGCGCAGGTGAGTTCTTATGATAATGTTTGTTTATGAAATGATTTTAACATTTTGCAACACTCTTTATAGATTATAAAATGATGAATACAAATGTTGGTCTCTTAAATATATCATCGTTGTTGAAGAGTTAACGTAATACATCTTATTTTAATTATTTTTATGACTTCATATACACAAAAAGAAATTAAGTTTTGCGGCTGACACAAATCACCAAAACCAAATAGGCAACATCGATTGTATACTAACCAAAGGGGATTAGGTTTTCTGCTCTCGATTTGTTTACTATTGACTCTCCATAAGTGATTTCATTTTCTACCTCTATAGAATTGTGCTTTCGTTCTCGTCTTTGTTTCATTGATATGAGTTAAGTTTCCTTTTAAACTTCTTTTATGAATTCGTGAATTACATAAGTGTTAATTTAAAAAAAAATGGACATCTGTAAAAATTATTTTCATTCCATATACATATCTAAGAATCAAAATTTTGAAAAAAATCACCGGCGAACTATATTAACTGGTTAGTGTTCAAATCTAATATATCAAGCTATTATAGAATATAAATGCAGACTCAAAATATAAATGTTTGTCTAGTATCTATTCACCAGCTCGGTCTAAAAATCATCTAATTAAAACAACAAAACAAATTACTTATTTCACCAGTTCGTGTAATATCTTAATTCGAACCCGAATGAATATCTGAAGATAACCAAACATAAGTATACTTAACTCTATATTTCTAATTTATTTCTCTCATTTTATTCAAAATATTTATATTAATGATTCTTATTGTTCAAAATTAGATAATATACATATAATTATGGAAACAATCATTTGCTACTCACTTAAAATACATATCAAGTTTTTGTTTCTTGCAGTAACAAAAGTTTCATATAAAATTTTAAAACAACAACTAAATTAATGTCTTTCTATTTTTAAAGTTTTATCTCCAAACCTATTAATAGTTTAATCTTTTAAAAATTAAAAGAAAACAGTTAAGTTAAAATATATTTTAAATAAAAAACTTAAACAATGCATAATCTATTTATTTTTTCTTCAAAATTTAAATATCTGAACCCGACCCAAAATATCTGAACCCAAACATAAAATACTTGAACCCGACTCGAAGTGTAGAAATACCCGAACGGGTTCTATACCTTTATACTGAAATATCCGATACGAACCCGAACGTTTATCCGAAAGCCCACCCCTATGATATTTGATCATTTGTATCTTGCTTGGACAAAAAAAAAGTTAAACCATTGATCACAAAAATTTTAATGTGGGATTTTTACTATTTTAGTAATTTATAGTCATTTTTAATAATTCAAAATATAACATATAAGAAAAAATCTAATTTTTTTTTATTATATGCTTGTTTAATTTCTTTTAATAGTATAACATTAAACAAAAAAGAGAGAGGTTAGAAATTTTATTATCAAATATGTATTATTCATAATCATTAATTGTCATATATATGTTAACCATATTAGGTAATTCCGTAGCTTTTATTTAAGGAAAGGAAAAATATTCTTTTATACACTATTAATTAATTTGATAGTTAGTTAAATAAAAATCATAATATATGTTTATATGGACCAACTTATTTTTCTAACAATTCTTAGAACCATTCTCGTGGCTAGGAAAACATGTTGTAATGCTCCAAAATTAATATATATGGGATACATTTAGTGTTACAAAAAAAATACATGTGTAGTTTCTTTTGTGTTAGGACAAGGGGCCGATTCTATTTAGTGTATACTAGAAAAAACCCGCCCTACGGCCGGGCAGTAAAAGATAGATAATACAAATTTATTTTAAATGTCTAATTAACTTTTAACTAAAAATAGTATTAAAGTTCATATTCTTTTGTAAGTTATTAAAAAAATTGTTTCAAAAGTGTAATTATATATTTTGTATTGAACACTATTTACGTTTGTAATTGTGTATTTGCATGTAAAACCGATTTTTATATAAGCGTTAATATGGTAAATTATATGATGTTCGGTTGATTATCAACTTGTTTATGTTATTTATTTGTATCTCGTAATTTGAATTTGCATTGTGTGTTTTACAGTAATAAGATAATAAAATATAGTCATGAAGAGGCAGAGTTTGTTACTGTGATGGGCCGTAGTGCCGTACATAACGATTAAATGTTCACATCAGATTGAGTAACAGAAGTTATATTTTGCATTGTTTCCGAAGACGACTTGAGATTGAAAGAATGCTGAGTACCATGAATTTGGCTATGTGCATGGTCCGCTTGCTTCAAATGAAGCTTATAATCTTTTCACTCGCTCGTAATAGAATACTGGTCGATTCGTCATTTCAGAGAAACTCAATTGACTGTGTTTAAATATGTCAGTGTGCAAAAGTCTTTCTCGAGAAAATGTAAAGTTAAATTTGAGGTTGAGAGCTATAACATACTCGTATAACTTTTACCAAAAAAAAAAACATATTCGTTTAACGCAACATTTTTTTTTTTGAACAAACGCAACAACTGTTTGGGGCATGATCTTTTCAGATATTATGTTGGGTTTTCAAAATCATGGAAAAACCAACCCAAAAGTTATTATATTCAAATATCAATATTTATATATACATACACTTTAAATTTTGGTTGAGAACCCCAATAACCTCAATGTAGGTGTTGTATAAGATAAAGCTGAAGTTTTAGGGTAGGCCTGCGACTTTGCCCCGAACCGAACCAGCCGAACCGAACCGAACCGACATTTTCGGTTTTCGGTTCAGTTATGTTTTCGAGTTCGGTTTGGTTCGGTATGATTTCAAAAAATAATTCGGTTTTCGGTTCGGTTCGGTTCGGTTTTTGTTTTTTTTTTGTTGGGAAAAACCGAAGATAACCGAAATTAACCGTAAATAACCGAAAATCCGAACCGAAAATAAACGAAATAACCGAAAAATCCGAACTTTTTTAAAAACCTATACCGAAATTAACCGAAAATAAAAAAAATCGGTTATTTTCGGAAATTTAGGTGAAAACCGAAAATAACCGAAAACCAAACCGAACCGAACCGAAATTTAATTCGGTTACTTTCGGAAATGGTTTTTAAAATTTCGGTTAACCGAAAACCGACGGTTCGGTTCGGTTCGGTTTCAGCTCCAGTTTCTTCATCGAGTACGATTTCAGCTTCTGGAAGCTTCGTTAGATTCTGAATGAAATCCGACCAGCGACCAGCTTCCTCCGAATTTCTTTTTCCCCAAAAAAAACTGTCCTTGTCACTGAAATACCGTAACAAAAGGCGATTCTGGTTTTTAATGAACTCGATTTCATGCTCAGATCTTTGTCGAAGTTCTGTAGTTTCCGGTAATGACCATTTTCGATCCTTCTAAAACTTCCTTGTTTTTGTTATATGAAATCATTGATTTGTGCTTCATGTAAATATTTTCGTAACAATGTCCAACTGTGGCTAGATCGTCTCGACGGCGACGTCATCCGAAACAGAAGAAGATGAGTTGCCCATGAGCTCGCCACCGCGTAGGACATTCCTCGCCTCCAAATGGAGCAACCGGACTTGAACGGTGGAGGAGTATCGTCTTCAGAAAGAATTTACTGAAAAAAAAAGTTTACTGATATGTGCAAACAAAATGAAGAGATGGTTCTCATAGTAGTAAAGCGTACCTTTTTATAGTCAGAGTTCCACCGCCTTTCAAGGTAGATCGTGGTGATAGATTTTAAGAAACTTTAAGAAGATGAATTTTTAACTGGTGACTCTTTAGATTATTTGGAAGACGATGAAACAACGCTATTAAAACTCAAGTTGTTCTTCGATCTGGAACGGAGTAGATGAAAACGGCCCCTAATATCAAAACACCACACTTACACGTTATTCGAGATGGGTTTGGTCAAGTGTGCAGAAATAATGGGCCAAATAGAAAACGAAACCCAACGTGTACGTAAACTAAATTAAATGAAACGATACGGATTGATATACATTACAGGTGTCATGCTTTGGGTAACTTATTTGACGATGTGGCTGAATGAGAAGAAGGGAATTGTTTACTTTATATAATAAGAGATGTATAATGTATATAATCCCTCCATATATGATATATCCATTTCCGTCAAATATATAGATTACAGACAAAACAATGAACAGTGTCGATTACAAAATGTGTGAATTCCGTTTTCTTTCTACACGACAAAACCTAATCAACGATCTAAGCAGCATCTACTAAATATGTATCCACATTCGTAAGGTAAAAACAGAATAATCCAATATAATGTTTCAATTTTTTTCTTCTGTGTGGCAGAAAAAAAACGCAATAGCCACAAACGCTTTGTCATGAGTTAAACCAACTGAGAAGCCAGAAAGAAAGAAAAACGATGTATATATATATGTGATATATCAGAACGTTGAGAAAATAAGTTTGAATATGAAAAATAAAGATTATGTGTATTAGTGTTATAGGGGCAAGGTGGCGGAAGAAGAGAAAGAGAAGATCTCGTCAAGTGTCCCATTCATTGAGTCTCTGCATTGAAAGTCTTGTTGGTTGGAGTACTCCGTTGACATAATCTGTGCTTCGTTAATAGAGATCTGAGGTAAATCTTGGAGTTGGAGAGGAGGATAGTAGGGAAGGTGAGAGTAGTTTGCAAAAAACTGATCATGATCGTCGAGAAGAGAAGATGAGAAATGAAGGGGGAAATTGGATGAGTTGTTTGCTTCGTCTAAAAGGATCCCTTGGGTGAGCTCTGATGAGGATGTCTCCGCAGATGCAATTTTTAAGCTCTCATCTTCGTCGCTTTCTCTTTCCATCATTACCTTATCGCATTTTCTCCACATGTTCTCCTCCTCTTCTTCATTTTTCTCTTTTCCAACGCTAGTACCCATCATCATCTCTTCGTCCTTTCTCTTTGGAATTTGTATATGCTTCTTAAACACACGGCACAATGCATATGACTCCTGTTTTACATTGTCATTATCAAAAACTAGTATATATATATATGTGTCTATATGTTATAAAGTATAGTAATAAACGTTGATGAGGCTTGTCTTCGTACGGGATAAAATAAGCAAGTATTACCTTGATAGAGGAAGATGGGGATGAAGAAGGAACGTGAGTGAGGCGATATTCATGCATCACCCAGTTAGTACGAAGGCCATGAGGAGCCCTTCCTCTGTAATAAACAAGGGTCTTCTTCATCCCCAGTTTCATCTTCTTTGATTTTACTGCACGATCTTTCCCTGTAGCTTTCCAGTAACCCGCTCGGGTCGCACGGTTTGTCCTGGACCCATTTGGATACTTCTTATCCCTTGTACTGTAGAAGTACCATTCCATGTCGTTTCCCGGCAAAAATGACTTCTCTGTTCCTCGTTATTCAATTATATAGATTTTTTTTTTTTGACATCTTTCAATTATATAGATTAATTAAAGAAAACCTCCATCTTATGTGTAATGTACGTAAGTGAAAAATAAATGGATGTCTGATTCTTTAGAGCATTAGGTGTAGTAACTAATCATATTGACAGAGACAGAGAGAGAGCGAGAGTATGAAAGTACCAGGTAAATCCCATGGCTCGCATTTATAGAGATCAACTTCGGGAATGATCTCAAGATCAATGGTTCGGCCGTTGACCTTCCTGTCCAGATAGTATGCCACTAGCTCTTCGTCTGTTGGATGAAACCTGAAACCTGGAGGCAAACTCATGGGCGCCATTCAAAGTCGATACAAGAGAGAGAGAGATGGGAGCTATAGCTGCTGAGAGTTTACGTACGAGATACGAAGGATACTATATATAATTAAAATTAAGAGATGCTGTAGGAGATATGATATGAGAATGTTGAAAAGTATGCCATGGGATTGGCATCTTGTGAGAGATCGAATATTTTGTCTTACTTTAGATTGCTTTTTAGTCGGTGTTTTCTATACTCAAATCACAGTTTTTAAGAATAACGTTCATTTACAATTTAACAATATGAAAAGCGAACATTAAAAGATTCTGCAAGTGTGAAAACCATGAAAGAGAGACGGAAAAGGTAAGGACGAAGGGCCCATCTGATCTCAACTCCTCACATATCTGTATGTGCCAAATATGTTAATGTATTGTTTAGTTTAGGCCTGGGCGTTCGGATCTTCGGTTCGGACCGGTTCTTTTCGGGTCCGGGTCTTTCGGGTCCTAAATATTTAGATCTAATAGGTACATAGTAATTTTCGGTTCGGGTTCGGGTCGGTTCTTTTCGGGTCCGGGTCGGTTCAGCTCTATAATTAAAATACCCATAAAATACTCCGTAATTTTTCGGGTCCATATCGGGTCCGGGTCGGGTTCGAGTAGGATCTGAAAAGGACATGACATACCCAATTCCATCAAATTTAGTTGATATTTGTCATATATATCTAAAATTTTACAAAATAACTTAAATGAAACTATTAATAATTAAAATAAAACATTTTTAAACTCTAAATTTTTCATTTTAAAACTTTATATTACTTAAAAAAATGTTAAAAAAATAATAACATAAAATTGGAACGGGAACTTGGCCATTGCTTTTTATATGTAACTCACTTAAAGCAATAATATATATAAAATAGAACACAAAAATATCATAGTTTTAGATATAAATGTTTTTAAGTCGGGTACAAATCAGTTCTTATCGAGTCGGATCGGTTCTTTTCGGGTCTGGGTCTATTCGGGTCTGGGTCTATTCGGGTCGGTTCTTTTCGGTTCTGGTTCTTTCGGGTAAAAAAATTTAGACCCAAAAGATACTTATAAATTTTCGGTTCGGTTCCGGATCAGATATTTTTGGATCGGTTCCGGTTTGGGTCTTCGGATCCTGATTAAAATTCTCAGGGCTAGTTTAGTTTTATTCGCTACATAGAAGTTTCGCGCTTACTGCACCATCATCTTTCTTTATCCACTGTGGTAATCCTGGTTCATAGTGGGTTAATGTGGCTCCCACTCAAGCCCCGTTGGACTTTTAAATGATTGCTTTAAACCAAAAAGAGAAGGCTTTAAATGATTTAAGAAACTCGGAGCAACCTCATTAGGGTTTCTTGCTCTTAGGTTCTTAAAATACATATATATGTATATATATATTATATACGTATGTAATTGTGGGGTTCTAAGCTTTACGGGAAATCCAACCGAAAGTTTCTTAAATATATACATGTATTTTAAGAACCTAGGAACAAAAAACCCCCAATAAAATTGCTCTAGCACAATTAACGGGGTGATCAGAGGGTTTCTTAAGTGGTGGGTCCCATCTTTTTTAGTAAAAACCGGTGATAGAAGTGATGAAATAAAGATTGATTTTGGTTAGTTTCTTGCACTGTTTGTGGATCCCAGTGACACGTGGCAGCACGCGATTGGTTCACTTTTTAATTTTTAATTTTTTTTAAATCAGACAAAAAAAATATCTTCTAAAAAACCGTGCATTACGATTTTAGCATTAAAGATGGCCTTATAAAGGGACTCATCTCTTCTCAAACCAGATTTACTTGGCGACACCTAAACACTCTTCTCTTTATTTTTCGGTTTGACGGTTTAAAGAAAACTCTACTTTTTTTTTGGTAAAAAAAACAACCTTATCAATGATATCTACCCAAACCGAAGATTCTCAAAAAATAATGAAATATGCATAGAATGAATTGTTGGATTGAGTATCTCAAAATTATGGGAAATTCAATCCAAAATATCTCAATTGGAATACTATAGATTGAGTTTCCCATAATTTTAAGATACCTGTAACTAAAAACTAATATTTATATATACATATACATAAATTCAGAATTATTTGGTGAGGAACTACCATAGAAAATGTTCTAAGGGCATCCACAACAATAATCTTTCAATGAGTTCCCTGATATTAAAATACCAAAAATAGTAAGAGATAGAAAAGATAGACGATTCTTTATCAATAGATTCTATGGGTGCAACTGGAATACAAATTTTTTGAATGAAATTGTATGCAATGATTTTTTTCTGTAGAGTCTAATTTGTTTTTTTACAATAACAAAAAAAAAAACTAATGCTGCATTGCCGCGTCGTAGAATTCCTCGCTCCTTCTCGAGAGATCTTCCTCGTTGACTTGCACGGATGTCTCGCCTGGAATGGGGTTTTGTTGTCTCATGGTCCTGAACATGGCCTCCCATTCCGGATTTGTGGCCGCTATGACGTCCAAGAAGTTCTCGAGACCAGTCATACGAGCTGTGAACGACGATTTTGTCGAGGCCAACTCGTTTTGTGTCGACGACAGCTGATGTTGTGTCGTCTCCAACACGTCGCGCAGCTGAGAGACTTCATCATCCCGTCTCTGGCCATAAGAGGAAGTCGCTCTCGGAACATCGTTGACGGAACCAATCCCCAACACACGTCCCTTTTTCTTAGGAGCGACCTTAAAAAACAATAAAATATATATTAAAATTTAAATTTTAAAGTAAAATGGAATTAATAAAAAATTTATATAAAATTTACCTCCTCCTAAATTCTATCCACTTCTATTGTGGATAAGACGACGGGTGATCCGTCGGCGGACTCCTGCGCCAGCTGGGTCTCACGCTCGTCAATACGAGCTGCCACATCATTGTAGATCTTCTCAGACTTCTCATCTACAAATGCGCCCGCCTTGTTCTTGTGGGTCCGATCGAAAAGTTCCATAAGAGTCGGTAAACGTCCCAACTCCTTGGCCTAAAAATAGTTAAGAAAGTTTTTATTATATATATATACGAGTAGTGAGCAGTACGCTGGTGCTTGCGAATAGTCTGCAAAATTTAAATTTCTAAATTAAAGTCAAGAGTAAAAAAAAAAATTATGAACAGTATTAACTACGTAATTAATAAAATTACGAAACCTAAATTTTCTAAACTAATTTCGTAAACTAAATTCCCTAAACTAACCACCTAATCTAAATTCCCTAAACTACTTAGAGAGGAATGAGAGACTTACCATGGTGAGAGGAAATAGAGAGGCTGTAGAGAGGAAATAGAGAGGAAATGAAGAGGGCCTGCGGTTTCGCCTATATATAGGATTACGGTTCGTCGAAGATTAATCGCAAAATAACGAGGAAAGACAGAGGCCCGTCTTTCGTTTCGTCGCAAGGCCCACGCAAATTAAC
>NC_027753.1:9097920-9113376 GCF_000695525.1 Brassica oleracea var. oleracea
TTGAACAACACCGATTTTTTTCTGAAGACAATTTGAATATCGGAACGGGAACTTGCCCATTGCTTTTAATATGTAACTCGCTTCTTGAGCAAATATCCGGCAAGTCCAACCTCGATTTTATGTTGTCTTTTGTCTTCCCTGGGACATTCAATATTGTATTCATGATGTTCTCAAAGAAATTCTTCTCTATATGCATCACATCAAGGTTGTGGCGCAGAAGGAGATCCTTCCAATATGGTAACTCCCAAAATATACTCTTCTTGTGCCAGTTGTGATGAACACCGTAAGAATCAGGCATATTACGAGGGACATGCCAATTACCACCCCAGCGAACTGTTTCGTTAGCTCCGTAGTAGTCGATTTGCGCTTCAATTTGTTCTCCAGTTAGATATGGAGGAGGAGTGTCTCTCACAACCTTTTTGTGCCTAAACAAATTCTTGTTTCTTCGGTACGGATGGCCAACTGGAAGAAATCGACGGTGACAATCGAACCAACTTGTCTTTCTACCATTCTTCAGTTGAAATGCATCTGTCGTTCCATTACAATATGGACAAGCTAATCTCCCATGTGTAGTCCATCCAGACAACATCCCATAGGCAGGAAAGTCACTTATGGTCCACAAAAGCATAGCTCGCATCGTAAAATTCTTCTTCGTTGAGCAGTCATACGTCCTCACCCCTGTTGACCACAAATCTTTCAACTCTTTTATCAGTGGTTGTAGGAAAACATCAAGTGACCTTTTTGGATGCTTCGGACCGGGTATTAATATGGTCAAGAATAAAAACTCCCGTTGCATGCACATCTCCGGTGGCAGGTTGTATGGCGTAAGAAAGACAGGCCACAATGAATATTGTCTCCCTGACATTCCAAATGGACTAAATCCATCTGTGCATAATCCGAGGTACACATTCCGGCTATTGCTAGCGAAATTCGGATGTACTTTGTTAAAATTTTTCCAGGCTCTTGCATCTGATGGATGAGTCATCTCACCATCCGTCTGAGTATGCTCGGCATGCCACCTCATCTTTCCAGCAGTCTGCTCCGATTGGTACAATCTTTTCAATCTATCTGTAATTGGTAGGTACCACATCCTTTGGTACGGTACCCTATTACGTCCCCTTCCTTGCGGCTTGAATCGTGGTTTCTTGCAGAATCGACATTCTTCCAACTTCTCATCATCTCCCCAGTAGATCATGCAGTTGTCGATGCAAACATCTATCATCTCCGAAGGCAACCCAAGACTATAAACCAGTTTCTGAATCTCATAATAAGAATCAGCAGACTCATTGTCTTCCGGCAAATACTCTTTAAATAAATCTGCCCATTCGTTCATGCAACTTTCAGGTAGATTGTGATCAGTTTTAATATTCATCATTCTAGCAGCCAATGACAATTTAGAGAGACCTTCTCTACAACCACTGTAAAGTGGTTGATTTGCCGCATCTAACATTTCATAAAACTTTTTTGAATCTATGTTAGGTTCTTCATCTTCATCATCATGAGCTACGAATGCATCAGTTACCATATCATGAACCCTATCATAATCTACCATCGGCTGATCCTCCTGATGGTAACTATGTGCATTATGCAATTGATGATCAACCGGTTCTTCTTGAAAGTTGCTATTACTACTACTAGCTTCATTCTGATCATAACTATAATCTTCTCCATGTTGAAACCAGATATAATAATTTGGCGTGAAACCTCTATTTACTAAATGCTTCCAAACATTTTCACGATTTGCCAACTTTGAATTGTTACATTTCCTACAAGGACAGAATATTTTACCGCTTTCTTGGGCGAGCGGTGTAGAATCTGCTAGATGCATAAAACGCTCCAACCCAGCAAGATATTCTTTCGTCACTCTCCCGTTAGCATCTCTATGCATATACATCCACCTCCGCAACTCGAAAATATTTCCCAAGCCCGACATTTTTTTCACGTTTTTTTTCTTGTTGGTGTGCTTAAAATTATGTTCAAACCTCCATATATATAGAAAATTTTCGAATCTGGTAGTTGAATTTTGCTAGGAATTTACGACGAAAAATTAGGTTGGTGGCAAAAAAAACGTGTTAAGTTGGTGGATTTCTCGTTCTTTCCTCGTAAGTTATTTCCTCGTAAAAATCATGCTAAAATTACGACGAATTTGCGACGAAACACATTTTTCTCGGAAAAACCACGTCAACTTACGACGATTCTACGAGGAAAAGCTTTACTCGGTATTTTACAAGGCCATTACGAGGAAACTTTATTTCCTCGCAATTTCATCGTTAAGTCATCGTAATTTCACGAGGAATAGTTTTCCTCGTTAAATTTCCTTGCTAAAACTGTGTTTTCTTGTAGTGTTCCTTGTGGAATATCCGGAAAAAATGGAATGTAGTTATAAAACATTCATGATTAAAAAAACTCATGAATAAGTGGAATGAGTGGATGAAACTCAATTTTTTATTCCATAACTTTCTTTATTCCATTCATCTATGTTCCATTTTTTAAATTTCATTCATTGATGATATTCCTTAAATTAAATTGATAACTAGTTACAACCTACAAAATTTTTTTTAGAGACTCTTATCTTACTTGTCATCTTACAATTGGCTAGCCTTTACTTTTTTCTAAAATTAATTTTTTAATTTAAATGAAACTAATACTATTAATATTATACTCATTAGATACTCAAAATGAGTATCTCACCATTGTGGATGTTCTAAACTGGACAAAATATCAGTAAATTTTTTATTTGATTTTTTCCAATTCAATTCGAACAAAAAAATCCAAATATTTGTAAATATAGAATGTAAAAAAATATTAATATTCAATATCCATAAAAATGAAATAAATGACAAATTTCATTATTTTTAGAAACAAATATCTGATGTGATCCGTTATATTCATATATACACTATATTTGAGTCGTGCCCACTCCTACTAGTTATAATTATAATTTTTATAAATTGAAATTTATTACAAAATAAAATAAAAACTAAAGCGGAGGCATCCCAATCGCCTTTGGCTTTTGAGATGGGAGGCTTCTTTAGCATATGGATTAAAGACGTTGTTTGCCTCTTTTACATCATTACTCCCACACAACCTTTGACTCATCTCTCTCTCTCTCCCCCCTCACTTCAGTTTTACCAACTCACGGTCAAACATATTTTGCCTCGACCCTCGGCCTCGATCCAAAAGAAAATAAAACATTGGCATCTTCGCATGTAGGGGATATGCATTTCTTTCATGTTTGTTTAAAATGTCTAATTATAAATTTGTATTTGTATTTTTCATATGTTTTTTTGTCATATTTGTTTAAATGTTATGAAATCGAATAATTTATAAGTTTTGTAATATTTAAATTTAATAATTTAATTTCTAAAAAAAAGTTTTAAGAACCTCATAGGAGTTTTCCCATTGGACCTTTACAAAACTAATTACATTAACAGAAGTTCTAAACTTTATAAAGTACACAATTAACTATTAAATTAATTTTTAGAACTCATGGGTTCTAACCAATGGAGATGGTCTAAGATTTGAGATTCTTTTAGATCCGTGATATTGTATGTCTTTTTCATGCTTTAGTTAATGGACCGACTTTGCATCTCACCCATATGTTAAAATACCTCAAACTATATTATTTTGAGTACAACTTTATATATAAACAGATAACTCAAGTTGTAAAATAAATGAATTACTCAAAAAGAAAGTTAGGAACGAACGTTAATTTCTATAATTGACATTTATTTTCCACAAGTATCATAATCTTTATATATAAAGAAAGCATTGTATCTCTTCTGAGGGCTCCACGTCGGAAATAGGGTCTCCCTCGCGCTGACACGTCAGATCCGCAGCGTTCCATTAAACCGTGTGTTTTTATTTTGACTGGGCCTTACATTCGTTACAGTTGGCAAGCCCAGCAATTACTTCATCCAGCTGTAAACGCGGTTCTCAACGTCATTTTGCTAATAGGGTTTTGTGCTTAGCTTTCGTCTCTACCATACGATGTCGAGACAGAACCAGAGTCCCTTATGGCGCAGCCGATCTTTCACCTTCTTCTTTCCGTATGGCGGCCATTGGAACTAGGGTTCATCGTGTTCTTCGTTCTGTTGCTAGCCAAAGCGACAATGGTGTATTCAACAATATATTTGTGAGACGATTCCCTGGATTGAGCTTTCTTCGTGTCGTTTCGTCTTCGTTTTTTTCTCTCTGGAACCGTTACAGGATCAATTTATTCACAGCCATTAACGAGATTCTTAAATTCGACCCACGCTGTAACCGTGATTTCTCATTCATTGTATCTTTCTAACTTCAAGGCTGTGCGTCTCCAACTATAAAAAGGTAAAGCTTACATACCATAAACATCATCTTCGCAAATCCAAACAACAGTTGAAGTTTTTTCTCAGTAGAATGGCGAACTCAAGGCAGGTTCTCAAGTGGCTTAGTCAGAGATTAAAAGTTTTTAAGAGATTTGAGAAACTATTTCCCGAGTTCTTTGCATATGTGTGGATCATGTTTTTTAGTATAAACTTTTAATTGTTTGTCCATGCTCTGCTCTGCTCAGGTTCAGTGATTAACATATTTTTGTTTTACAGAGCAAAACAGAGACCATGAATGGAAATTGAAGGAGAGGATCAGAAACTGAGTCTTCATCAAGACCTTGAGTCTAATAGCCTACGAGGGTACACATATCTCCAAACACCATTTTATACACACACAAAAAAAAAGATCTCCACTTTGTTTCATGTTGGCTATCTGAGTCAGACTTTGCTTAATAGTTTGTTCTTTGATTAATGAGAAGACCAGGTTCTGCACCCCAAGGATCGGACAAACAATAATCAAGATGCACATAAAGAGGTGATGAGAGATTCAGAGACGCTAGAAAATCTGCAGCTTGATAGGAAAAGCTTCCAAGCTTCTTTCCAATAAATCCAAGATTGAACTTTTGATTGGTTTAATTGTGATGTTGGAATGTGTGGGATATAACAAGTGAAGAAGAAAGGAAAGATTGATATTTTAAATATATAACGACCAGTTACTCTCATCCATAAAAAAAAACAATCTTAGTGGGTGGTGTTGTCTTATAATGCTAACGAGACATGGTCTCAATGCTATATTGCTATCATATTAATGTGTGTATCGTTTTTTCCTGTTCATAAAGTATTAGTTGAGCTTCTTGTGGTGTTTCGCATGTAGCTTATCTTTACTTCAAAGAAATATCAGTGATATTGATGACAAGTTCAAGCATCTATTCTGTGACATAGCCTCTCCCAAGCGACTTATTTGACATGGAGAAGGAGCTGCAGAAGATTGGTTTTAAGCCGGTAAGGAACACTGCACAGAAAAGAGCTGCTGCACAGATCCAAGGCATAACGCAAAAAACGAGGCAAGCCTCACCAGCACACCTCTTCCGTATCTCTTCCAAAGCCTCAAGGCCAACAGTTCCTGAAACTAACCTCATAAATGAATGATGTGCTATTTGAAAATCATACTGATCCATAATTTTCTTGCTATTTGACATATTTATATGTATAACAAAGTGTATGATTTGTCTTGAGTTTACAATCGTTTGCATGTATTCTGAAGAAAAATGCATTTTCAACATATGGAGATTGGTTTATACATGCAACTTATGATCACAATGCAAGAATGTCATGCGACGAGAAAGTACAAAACACAAAACTTGAGAAGTTTTCTAATGCAATATCTGATAGTTTTTTCAGACCACAATGCAATAATGAAGAGACAAATTCAAGCAAAAAAAAAACAAGTTTAAACATTTGTCAAAACTTTTGACAGACCAGCAAAGAGGATTTAAATAGACCAATACTCTCATTTCCTAAGCTCCATGCCATACGGTGGAATTCCTTCCACTTCCTTAGTCTCAACCTCTCTCCAGTTTGGATAGCATAGCACCGTCATGTTCAACTGTTCCTGTCAAACCAAAACCACTCAAAAGAGTACGTATATCGTCAGTCAAAATAATAAATAATAAGTTGTTAAACCAAAAGAGAGATTGATCAGATCACAAATGGGAGATCAATATTGACAACACATTGAAAAGTCTTTACATAGGATACAAGCTGAAAACCTTTGTTATCTAAAAACATTTACAACCACCGAGGATATGCCATCTAAACAATATCAAGGATAAATGCGATCAGTGGCATTTTGGAAACTAAAGTTTCTTTGCAGTTACTTTTAAATATATTTGGTAGAATGTTATACATTTATTAGTTAATTAACCTCTCTAAATTTGCTAAACATCTATTTGAGCCGATAATTTTAAAAATAATTTCCATATCCCCTCATTCTCCAGTATCTATTATTAAAATTATTTAGCTATTAATTTGTTTTTCCTATTTTTTAGAAACTTTTTTCTATTTTTCAGAACTTTAAATACAATTTTCCTTACATAAGCTTAAAAATATTTAAAAAACTATTTGATTTTTAAAACATTATCTTTAGAAACTAATAATATGTTTTTGTTATTAATATTGTTATATCCAATATTATCTTTTCTTATATTTGCTTTACGTCCCAAAGGAACGAGGCACCTCAAAATATCTGCAACAAAACACTATAAGAAAGGTACCTGTACGCAGAACTTAGGTTACTCGCAGGTGACCATGCTTAAGGGATGAATCTTATAGACGTTCATAAATGGTGAAACCACACATACGTTGTTGACAAGCTGTGGAGGCAAGTTAAGCAGTCGTTGCATGAGGTTCCAATCATAAAGAGGAGATCCTATGGTATAAACATGATTCTTAAAATGCCACTAAGAGCCTGCGAGCTCAATGACCTCAAGAAAAGGTGCACTAAGTGTTTTTACTATAAGGAAATGGAGAAGTTTCTTATGTTTTTCCTGTTCCATAATAAATTTATAGTAAATTTTTAAAAATAAAATAATATATTACTCGGTATAACAAATGAAACAATATAAACAAAATATAAAATAATCAATGTTTTGAGTATTAAACCTAACCACAACAATAAAAAATCAAATAATACTTACTATATATAAAAAAAATTGAGCAAGCATTTAATAAATGTATACAATTTCAATCATGAAAATCGTATCATGCTAATACAACTTTATAATCTCTAACAAGAATAATAATAAAAAAATAGTTAGACATATGCGAAGATGATATAAAATGTGTTTTCATTATAAAAAAAACATAAAAAAATAAATAAAATAGAATAATGTCATAAAATATATTTGACAACAAATAAAAAAACAAAACCAAGTGACAAAAATAAGCAAACATCAAACATTAACTAAAATGAATATAATATCTTTCGTCACTTAATATGTCCTAATAGACAATAACACTATTATATACATCTTTTGCAAATGCAAACCTAAAACACAAACTACCAAATCATACAAAAAATAAAAAACCAAGATCACAAGTAAAGAATATCCCGCCCGTAGGGCGGGCCTACCCTAGTACATCACATATGCATCTTGACGTGTATTTCTTACAAAATATCTAAAAATATATTACAAATTGACTTATCTTTTTTTTTTTTGTCGTCTCAAATTGACTTATCTATACTATTAAAAATAATCATTCTTGAAAATCTATTTAAACAAGGTTATTGCACCTACTTCTTAACTATTTATTATTTTTGGTCTTACTTTAAATTTCTCTAACTATACAATAGTATTGTTACCTAATTTTTTTTTGAACACAACTTGCATTGAATAGATCAACCAAAGTTTGGTGAGGCAACTAAGCCAAATTCAACGGACAATATCTGTTTTGCTAAAGAGTTTGTAACAACATTTTTGTCTCTAGATATCCATCTAAACGAAATGAACTCAAAGGAGGAGACAATCGCCTTGATGTCAGAGTATGCCGCAGAGGCCAGCGAGAGACGAGCTCGTTTGAATGGCTTTGATCAACACCGCCGAGTCTGATTCGACTCTGATTTTTGCCAGACCCTGATCCCTGCACTTTGAAATTGCTTCCCGAATTGCTAAACCTTCAGCAACGAGCGGTGAGCTCACATGGTGAGCAGGAGAGTAGTGGGAAGATACCCTGTTTTGTCCTTCAAGTGTCCAGCCTAGCCCTGCAACAAGCAAAGATTCATTCCAAGCAGCATCTGTTTTGACTAATGTGCAGCCCGACAGTAGTATTGTTACCTAATTCATTTACCTTTTAACAACTAACTACGTGACTATAAACCAAAAAGGTGCTTATTCATCACATCATTATATCATAAAACGTATCATACTATATAGTATTTATTATGTTTGGTCATATCATTAATTATTCTAACCATAAAATATTTATTATTAGTATTTCCCTATTTCATGTGATACGCTTTTGCTCTATAAATATTTTATCACCTAATCTTATATATTAAAACAGAAGTAATAACCTTGATTCATGTGTGATTTTTTTTAAAAATGGACATAATAGACTTATTTCTAGAAAGTCATGTTACATTTAATCTCTAATCTTATCATTTAAATTTTGGGCCTACCAGAAATTTTTATTGCACTATCAATAATTGGATTTAAACAATAGATGTTCCATTGGATTTATAGATAGTATAAATTAAATATATATAATTTAATGTTGTAATACTATATCTTCATATGTTAAATATTTAAATATTTGTCGATGTTAAATTTTAAAATTATAAAGATTTATTTTTTAAATAACAAAAATCAATTATCAAACAATGATTAATCTTTACTATCTTAAACCAATGAAAACAAATTTTAAACTATATAGTTTATTTTAAAAATTAAACAAAAACTAAATGTTTAATTATTTACTAGATAATATAAATTTATGAAGCGAAAAGTTTATTTTTTAAAAAACTTTCTAAATTTGTGAAATGTTACAATATCCTTTGATTTGAATATGACAATAAAACAATATTTTACTAATCTTTTTATATATAGTTATGATTTTAATAATGAAATAATAATCCGAAAATATATATATAGAAGAAGATACAAATACATGTGAAAGTTTAAAACAATCTATTCAATGAAAAAAATATACCGTAAACTTATTATGTTTTAAAAATTGATAGACACATATATTATAATATATACTAATTTAGAATTGAAAAAAAAATTTTTATATAAAAATAAATAAAAACAAAAATCTGCGCGGTTGCGCGGGTTGAGAACTAGTAATATAGTTATTATGCAATAACGTTATACACCATATCTTATCCTCAATTATAGACCTACAATATTTATACATTAATTAATAAAATGAATTCGCATATATTATGCAACATATTATACCATGACATCTTACATTATATAATTACAAATATTTTAAAAAATCAAATTTAATAAAAAACTTTGCTAACCATCTGTTAAAACAATATATATAATGTCAAATTGTTTATAATAATATTTTTATTTAATATGTTTTAAAATTATGAAAATAATCAACATATATATAATGTCAAATTGTTTATAATAATTTTTATTTAATAGCCATTTTAAAATTATGAAAATACTCAAAATATATTTTTAGAATTTTGAAATTGTATCCGAAACTATAACCGAAATCATGAACCCAAAACTTGAAAAATATATGATTACCGAAAACATATCCGAAATACTGAAAACATATCCGAAATATCCAAAATACCTAAAAGCAAAAAAAAATTTCTACCTAAACTCAGATAAAGACATGGGTCTACAAAACTACCCAATAGATATTTTTCCTTAGACCCGGACCCAAACATGTATCTTTCAGTCGTTTTGGTTTGGTTTATTGGATCCGGGTAAAAAGCAGAGGTTTAAGAGAGAGTTACATAAGAGTGTACACACTAAATCTTAAATAAACTAATTCATAAATAAAATATTTTTTAGAAAACAATCTATTCTTCGATATAATATGAGTTTGTAACATAATAATGTACACCAGTTTCAAAATATTAATTCATATAAAAATTTGTTTATGATAAAAAACTCTGCGTTTTTGAAGTGCAGATTTAAATCTAGCTAACCCTTATAAATATGTTTATTTATGAGAATACGACGATTCATTTTCTAAACCATCAACATCAATCACAATTCTTCAAAAGGAGAGGAAGAAAGAAAGAGAAGAAGAGTCTTGTTCAGAAAAAAAACAGCATCTGATTCCCTACATGTCGGTTTCCACCTCTTTTTTCTTTAATCTCATTTTAGTTTGTGCTGATCTCAGAAAGAAGAAACTTTAAATAATACTTATACTACCTCCGTTCCCGAAAGTAAGATGTTTTAGATTTTTTTTTGTTCTACAAAGATAGATTTTCTATATTGTTAAGGTACTTTTTTATACTTTTGAGGAACATTAATTGAGAATATTTGAATTGATTAAATTTCATTGGTGGAAAACTATTGGAAAGCGTATAGTAAAATAAAAAATAAATTAAATTATAAACATTTATTAAATTTTTAATAAGCGTGCATACTCTAGAGGAAGAAAGAAAGAGAAGAAGAGTCTTGTTCAGAAAAAAAGCAGCATCTGATTCCCTACATGTCGGTTTCCACCTCTTTTTTCTTTAATCTCATTTTAGTTTGTGCTGATCTCAGAAAGAAGAAACTTTAAATAATACTTATACTACATCCGTTCCCGAAAGTAAGATGTTTTAGATTTTTTTCTTGTTCCACAAAGATAGATTTTCTATATTGTTAAGGTACTTTTTTATATTTTTGAGGAACATTAATTAAGAATATTTGAATTGATTAAATTTCATTGGTGGAAAGCTATTGGAAAATATATAATAAAATAAAAAATAAATTAAATTATAAACATTTATTAAATTCTTAATAAACGTGCATACTCTAGAAAATTTTAGAGTAATTTCTTTTGGGTCTCTCGATTCTTGCTTTCATATTTTTCACGCGTCTCAATAGCACAGAATAATGACACTATCTAAAACTTGCTTTGCCTTTTGCTTTTCTCCATGCATTAAATCTCGTTTTTGACCCTCTTAAGTTCCCCCTCTTAGACCACCTCCATTGGTTAGAGACCCCTTTAGGTTCTAATGAATAAATTAATCTTTAATTTTGTGATTTGATAAGTTTAGAATCTTTCTTAGTCTATTTAATTTTTTGAGCGTCCAATAGGAGAACCTCATCGAGGTTCTTAAATATTTTCTTTTTTAAGTTTGAAAGATTGGATATCATAATATTAAAGAAAAACATACATAAAATATTGAAATAAAAATGACAAAAAGTAATTGAGGTTAGTATATAACAAGTTTTAGGCTGTGGAACAATGCTTGAAATAATGGTGAAGGATAGGCTAATACATGTGGCTTGGTGTTGTACATGTGGACATACATACACTCAGTAAAGTGGTGTACAATCTCGTTGAAGTCAGTGACAGGCCTGAAAGAATATAATTAGACTCAGGTATATATCTTTCAGATTCAGCAAGTTAGTTTACTTAGACAAACCTAAACAGTCAATGACAATGCGATTCATTTTCATACATAACATACTTATAATCTATATTAGTGTTAAGTATTTACCTGATCTATGTCTTGGCAGATAGCAAGCTCCTCGTGACCATATGGATAGCTGCACAAGCAAAAAAAGAAGCAAACCCCATTGTATGAAAAAACTAATTTAGAGTTTTATAGGGTCGGCGGGACCGTTTCTTCCCCTCTGATCTCCGGCGATGGCCCTCAGATCAACAAATAAGCTTCCTCAGCCAGCTCACAACAGTTAAGTCGCCAAGATCCAGATTCCAGCTGTTTGACAGAATCTCAAGTTTTTCGCTACACTCAACCTCTCTTGTTTCCATCAAGAAGAACAGTGTATCTGCTACCCTCTGAAGAAATCTTTAGCTTCTTCTGCCTGCCACAATGCAAAGAAGAATGTCTTATGCGGAGAAAGGGAAAGCCCCTGCTGAGCCCTCTTCCCCTCCACGTACGGCACGAGTCAAAGTCCCAAATTTTGATAGCTCTGAACTCATCAAGAAACATGCTCTCACACTGGTGGGGAGGATGACAAACCCTAAAGTGCAGCGCATCTGGTCTCTCATCCCTTTCCTTTCTGACCATTGGAAATGTGAATCTCGCCCTATAGGTGCAGACCTATAGGTGCAGACCTAGGCCAAGGTTGCTTCCAGTTCCAATTCGCTTCAGAAAGAGATCTACTAAAAGTCCTCGATCACCAACCATACCACTTCGTCCACTGGATGGTTATAATACAACGCTGGGAACCGACATTGTCCCCAGCTTTCCCCAACCAGATTCCTTTCTGGATTCAAGTTCAAGGCGTTCCCTTGCATCTCTGGTCCACAGAAATACTGGAGCGCATTGCGTATGATATAGGAACTTACGATCTCTCTGAGATTACAAACACCATGACTAGAATGAGAGTTTTCATCAACGGTCTCCAACCCCTTATCAGGAAGTCGACTCTAGAGTTCGATGATGGTCGAGAGCTAGAGGTAAATCTCGTCTACGAGAAGCTACAGAACCACTGCACCACATGCCTTAGCCTCTGCCACGACAAAAATGCATGTCCTTTATTGGAACTGCCAAGGGATGGGGAACCCTTGGACAGTTCAGAGACTGCGAGAGATCTGTAAACAATATGACCCAGACATCATCTTTCTCTCGAAAACAAAAAATCCCCACCGTGTGGTCTCAAAAAAACTTGAAAATTTGGGCTTCACTAACCTGAAGACTATACCACCACATGGAGTTGCAGGAGGAGGTCTCGCTTTACTATGGAAAGACTGGCTTGATCTAAAAATTGTCTCCTCTTGTAATAGCTATTTTGATACAAAAATCATATATGAAGGAAGCTCTTCTTACGTGACCTTTGTGTATGGTAATACTGATAAAAGAAGAAGAAAACAGACATGGGATTTCCTCACCTCCTTGGCTCTTATTAGAGACTCAGCATGGCTTGTAACGGGAGACTTCAATGATATTACAGGCAACCACGAGAAGGAGGGGGGACCTGAAAGAACTGAAGCTTCCTTCACTGATTTTCGAGAATTCCTATCAGAAGGTGATCTCTACGACCTACAACATAGTGGGGAATGTCTATCATGGAAGGGAAAACGAGGGACACATGAAGTAAAGTGCAGATTGGACAGATCCCTAGCCAACAGTGCATGGGCAGAGACTTACCCCTCAGGTCGTTGCGAATATCTACGCTTTGAAAGCTCTGATCATAGACCCGTCATCACTTACTTCGAACCCCTGCGGATGAAAAAGAAGGGCATCTTCAGATATGATCGCAGTCTAAACAAGAACCTGGAAGTTAGGAAAATTGTAGAAGAAGCTTGGGCCCATAATAGCAGTCTCAAAGTCAAACAGAAGATAGACAAATGCAGAGCTGCTATAATCAAATGGGCAAAACAGCAGAGAGAGGAAAATAGAGCCCACCTGGATCAACTAAAACAGCGAATTGAGGAACAAACTATTTCCTTGCACCCAGACCTCGAGCTCTTGGAGTCTTTGAAGAAAGACCTACTCAAAGCTTACATAACAGAGGAGAATTACTGGAAACAACGAAGTAGACAAATTTGGCTGCATCTTGGAGACAAGAACACCGGATTTTTCCATGCTTCTACAAAAAAGAGAAAAGCCATTAACAAGTTTGCTATGATAGAGAATGAAGAGGGGGTGATCGTTTTCAAAGAAGAAGAAATAGCTGCTACTATCGAAAGATACTTCTGCAACTTGTTTACGCCAAATGTCTACAGCCTAAAATATATGGAGGAAGTGATATCAAAGGCAATTAAACCTTGTGTTACCAACGAGCAGAATGAAAAGCTCAAGGCAATACCTTCAGCAGAGGAAATCAAAGAGGCGTTATTCTCTATCCACCCAGAGAAAGCCCCAGGGCCAGACGGCTTCTCGGCCTGCTTCTTTCAGTCAAATTGGGAAGTGGTGGGGAGAGATATAATCCAGGAGGTTCAGGATTTCTTTAAGTCCGGTAACATGCCGAGAACCATAAACGAAACCCATGTGAGACTAATCCCGAAGGGAACTGGAGCTAAGACCACAGCGGATTACAGGCCCATTGCTTTGTGCAATGTCTACTACAAAACTATATCCAAGCTCCTCTCAAGGCGTCTCCAACCAATACTCCAAAAACTCATCTCGGAAACGCAATCTGCATTCGTTCCAAAACGAGCAATATCAGACAACGTTCTTATCACTCAAGAGGTTCTCCACTACTTAAAGAACTCTAAAGCAGAGAAGCAATTCTCTATGGCTATAAAGACTGATATGAGTAAAGCCTACGACAGGCTAGAGTGGGACTTCATACAAATGGTGCTGAGTAAATTGAACTTTCATCCTATGGTTATCAACTGGATTATACAATGTATAAGTACGGTGACCTATACTTTCATTATCAATGGAGCTACAAGAGGCTATGTGAAACCAGGGAGAGGAATAAGGCAGGGTGACCCGCTCTCGCCATACCTGTTCATCCTTTGCTCTGAAGTCCTGACGGGTCTATGCGCTGAGGCTCAATCCACTGGTCGCATGAAAGGAATCTCTATTGCATCAAACTGCCCCAGCCTCAATCATCTTCTATTTGTCGATGACACAATGTTTTTCTGCAAGGCAAATAAAAAGAATGCGGAAGCCTTAAAGACTCTCCTCGCAACATATGAATCAGTCTCAGGACAACTTATCAATAAGCAGAAGTCATCAATTTTCTTCTCCAAAAGAACAAACCCAAGTATTCGTGCACTGATGAAAGACGTGCTGGGAATTGAAAAGGAGGGAGGTGTGGGAAAATACCTAGGGCTTCCTGAGCACTTTGGTCGTAAGAAGAAGGATTTGTTTGCCTCTGTGGTGGACAGGATCCATCAAAGAGCAGTCAGCTGGTCTTCTAAATTTCTCTCAACGGCGGGTAAAATGGTTATGACAAAGAGTGTCCTAGCTCCAATGTCCTCCCACTCCATGTCTTGCTTTAAACTCCCGCAATCTGTCTGCGCTAACATCCAATCAACACTCACAAGATTATGGTGGGACTCGGAACCTGGAAAGAAAAAGATTTCATGGGTAGCGTGGGACAAAATGGCAAAGCCAAAAAGCAAAGGGGGGCTCGGATTTAAGGATGTTACCACTTTCAATGACGCCCTCTTAGCAAAGATTGGCTGGCGGATCCTGAAGAACCCTACGTGTCTCCTGGCTCGGTGCCTTTTGGGGAAATACTGCCAATCTGAAACCTTCCTAAAGTGTCAAGCACCTTCCTCCTCCTCACATGGCTGGAGAGGCGTACTCATGGGAAGAGACCTTCTCAAGAACCAACTGGGATGGATGGTAGGATCGGGGGAAAGCATAGAGATATGGTCAGAGCCATGGCTCTCACATTGTGAACAAGTAAGACCGTTTGGGCCGGCTCCGGAACACCTCCAACATCTCAAAGTCTCTGACCTATTCCTCCCTGGAAGCACTGGTTGGGATGTTGAGAAACTTGAACAGGTGCTCCCTTTCCACAAAGAACAAATTTTA
>NC_027753.1:9116468-9122589 GCF_000695525.1 Brassica oleracea var. oleracea
TAAACCAATCTGTATTGGAAGGCATGCTTTTGGAGATCAGTATAGAGCTACTGATATCATTGTTAATGAACCAGGAAAACTGAAACTGATTTTCGGTAAATCTCCTTCTCCTCCTGTTGCCCTTATATTGTAACTGAAAGCACGAAAACTTGCCTTTATAATTAATTAGAGGTAAATCTGAGCACTAGTTTCATTCCCTACCCAACGGGCACTGCTGCCTTATTTATCACACTCTGTTAGATAATCTATATGTGGAGCGAAAAAGCACACTTCATTCTTCACTACAGTCGATTAGCAACTAACACGACTTTCATCATTTGAAGTTTGGGAACATTGTTTACGAGTTTACGTACATGTGAAGGAAGGTTCATAGGCCTTTTTTATTGCTTTTTCTTTTCTTTTTTTCTCTTTAATCACTTTTACATGTCATATCTTATGTTTGCAGAGCCAAGTGGTTCTTCACGTAAGACAGAATTTGAAGTCTTCAATTTCACTGGTGCTGGAGGTGTTGCTTTGGCCATGTATAACACCGATGAGGTCGATATTATTGAAAAGAGTGCCTGATGCATTTTTTATCCTCGCCAGTTGATATGATGGTGTTTTTTTTTTTTTTTAAATTGCTGAACAGTCTATCCGTGCATTTGCTGAGTCATCTGTAACGGTCCGATCCCCCGGCGTCCGACCGAGGTTATCGAGAGGGCGTTATGGACACGTGTCTACTCATTTAGACAACCCTACATGTCCCGTTACTGGTCTCAGGAGTCGACGGACGCATAACCTTCTTTGAAATACCGTCACAACCACATCCATATACTTCTACTTACAGTCCTGCGCACAGGGAAAAGGAAAAGGAGGGATGAGCAACAAGTTACTCAGTGAAGTGACTCTAGACCAGCCTGTCCGCAAGACACTCTATATTACTCTATGCAGGAACTAGGACTGACTAGCCACTACAATCAGTTAATGCAGCTAAACATTTCATATCATCATCATTTCCAAGCATTCACAATTCTCGACGTTTTTAACAACCTAGCGATCAATTCACTTATCCATTCACATCACGTCTCATTTTCATTCACTTTCTCATTCCTTTACACTTAGACTCGTACTCATACTCGTTCACTAGACGCCACCCGTTATCGGTGTCATACACAATACACATCGCACTCAAGTTCTACTTACGATAACATTAACAATCAATACTCACCTATCATCTTAGCATTCACTTCTTTCTAGCATCCTAGCTTTAATCACAAACAACACATGAGACTACACATCCAATCATACAAGCATCACCCATCAACCAATCAACATCACAACAACATAAATCAGTTCATTAAGTCCCGTTAACAGTGTGAGGGTCCTTATGCATCATGATCCACTCATCTATCATCCTAATCAGTAAACATGTTCTATCAACCTAGCTCTGAAACATGGACTACTCAATCCTAACTCCAACATAAAGGAGTATACAAAATCATGAGCGAAAGTTGGGTTCAAGACACTCCACTTTAGCCTAGATCTGGATCTGGATCTGGAACAAGAGACAAGGGGGATGGGATCTGAACATATCTGGAACAAGGGAACAAGGGAGAGACGAGATCTGGTCACCACCAACAATCGGCTGCAACCACCACCACCACCATACGGCACCGGCGAGGAGGAGGGAGAGAGAGCGACGGCGAGGGGGGAGAGAGACGTGAGAGAAGAAGAGAGAAAAGGAAAAGAGAAGCTTGACGGCTAGGGTTTTCTAGTCTCTCTAAATTTCTGCAGGGCTTCGCTCAATTTCAGAATGAGAGAAAAGAGAGAGGAGACAGCTTTATTTATAGGAAAAAGAGGGAACCCTAGGTTATTTACCCTAGTGGGCCGCAGTCCCAACGGGCTCTCCTTAAGAAATTTTTGGGCCAGGAACCAGGCCGTTACAATTCTCCCCCTGTTAATCGGAATTCATCCCCGAATTCCAAGCCCTAGGCTTCCGAACTTAACATCCGAAATCGAAATGGACTCACACAATCACATATCAATCAAGGGAGGCATACAAGACGAGAACAACTTTGCTCGGGATCTTTAAAAGAAAACAATGAATGAACTAATCTCGGAAGAAATTCTGCAAGTAAAATGGATCTGATCAAAACCATAATAGACGTACATATATATTAGGTGGTTTTGAAATCGTTTCACAACTTTTAGAAGAATCAAAACTTTCACAACTCTATATATTTTTTTTTTAATTGAAACATCAGAAATGCTGATCCCTTAGGACATAACTAAGGAATCTTTTGAAATCGTTTCACAACTTTTAGAAGAATCAAAACTTTCACAACTCTATATATTTTTTTTTTAATTGAAACATCAGAAATGCTGATCCCTTAGGACATAACTAAGGAATCTTAACCCGCTCTAATACCAATTGTAACGGCCCGATCCCCCGGCGTCCGATCGGGGTTATCGAAAGGGCGTTATGGATACGTGTCTACTCATTTAGACAACCCTACGTGTCCCGTTACTGGTCCCAGGAGTCGACGGACGCATAATCTTCTTTGAAATACCGTCACACCCACATCCATATACTTCTAGTTACAGTCCTGTGCACAGAGAAAAGGAAAAGGAGGGATGAGCAACAAGTTACTCAGTTAAGTGACTCTAGACCAGCCTGCCTGCAAGACACTCTATACTACTCTATGCGGGAACTAGGACTGACTAGCCACTACAATCAGTTAATGCAACTAAACATTTCATATCATCATCATTTCCAAGCATTCACAATTCTCGACGTTTCTAACAACCTATCGATCAACCAATANNGACTCGACATACAAGACTGACTCCATCTTATGACACCTTTAACACCCAAATACCCGACCATGAACTAATGACACCTACAATGCACGTTTTTATATCCCGCCTCTCGCGGCTGGCTTGTCTTCTCGTTCTCCGTGGGTAGCTCTCGCTAGACCACTACCCCATATTCCTGTGGGTTCCCACAGCTCCTATGGGTGCCTAGCGTAGAACTACTACCCCACGTACGCCCTCTATACTCTATAAGAGCACCCAATCCCATACTTATCCTTAACGTCATTCACTTATCCATTCACATCACGTCTCATTTTCATTCACTTTCTCATTCCTTTACACTTAGACTCGTACTCATACTCGTTCACTAGACGCCACCCGTTATCGGTATCACACACAATACACATCGCACTCAAGTTCTACTTACGGTAACATTAACAATCAATACTCACCTATCATCTTAGCATTCACTTCTTTCTAGCATCCTAGCTTTAATCACAAACAACACATGAGACTACACATCCAATCATACAAGCATCACCCATCAACCAATCAACATCACAACAACATAAATCAGTTCATTAAGTCCCGTTAACAGTGTGAGGGTCCTTATGCATCATGATCCACTCATCTATCATCCTAATCAGTAAACATGTTCTATCAACCTAGCTCTCAAACATGGACTACTCAATCCTAACTTCAACATAAAGGAGTATACAAAATCATGAGAGAAAGTTGGGTTCAAGACACTCTACCTTAGCCTAGATCTGGATCTGGATCTGGAACAAGAGACAAGGGGGATGTGATCTGAACAGATCTGGAACAAGGGAACAAGGGAGAGACGAGATCTAGCCACCACCACCAATCGGCTGCAACCACCACCACCACCATATGGCACCGGAGAGGAGGAGGGAGAGAGAGCGACGGCGAGGAGAGAGAGACGTGAGAGAAGAAGAGAGAAAAGGAAAAGAGAAGCTTGACGGCTAGGGTTTTCTAGTCTCTCTAAATCTCTGCAGGGCTTCGCTCAAGTTTAAGAATGAGAGAAAAGAGAGAGGAGACAGCTTTATTTATAGGAAAATGAGGGAACCCTAGGTCATTTACCCTAGTGGGCTGCAGTCCCAACGGGCTCTCCTTAAGACAATATTGTATTGTCAAGAGCTTTCTTCCAAAATATAATTTTCTATAACTCTTCAGGAGTTGTTGATTATGTTCAAATCAATGATTCTATTGATCTATAATCTCTTGATAAATATAAAGATATATTGATTAACTTCAAATATTTCATATATCCCATAAACATATTTCGATCGAATATGATTTTGATATCATCAATCCTTCAGGGATTCTATCTTTTAGGGATTCTATCTCTTAGGGACTATCAGTTTCCAGTGGGTTGTATAATTCAAGTTCTTCCTTTATTGTCAGACTAATAAGGAACATAAAAGTAGTTGCACCTACCACATAAGACTATGTCTCTTCACAATCAATTCCATATTGATCTTTCTATGGTGCAACGACTCATTTCTATCCCACTTGTTTTACACCTTCTAGTGTATGGACTACTTGTCTAAAAACCTCACTGTTTCACAAGAGTTTTTATCTTTGTCTATTGCTTCTTTTTGATTTGGCCAATCATCTCTTTGTGTACACTTTTTAATAGACTTTCTTTCATGATCCTCTTTCTCATTTACCATATCAACTGCTATTTTGCATGCATAAATATCATCGACGTCGATTTGTCTATTCGTTCCATTTTATTCTATAAATGACATAACTTATTGAGATCTTTTCATTGTCTCAGGTACCTGAATTTCTTTCAGTCATGTTTAATGTCTCTTATGGAGATCATTCAAAATCTTTATTTCCTCGTGACCATTATTAATTTATGCTCCTTTTCATTTGTGAGGATTCTTATCTTTGGAACCACATGTCTACCACGCTTCAGGCGTGACTTGCAGTTTGATATTGTTCTTATAGAACATCTATTCTTATTGAAGCATTTACAGCTGGTATATGTGACTCGATCACTATATTTATTTGGGATCAACAAATTTGTCTGGCAAATGCTTTACTAAGCACTATAATTGAATTATCTTTTGGACTTGTATTTTACATTTTCTTTAGTCTGAGGATCAACGATAACTCATATCAACTTATTTTCTTTTTCAGCTGTTTATTTTCTCCCCTTTATGTTGGAAATGTAATTCACTTTTAGCATTCAAATCGAGCCTTACTTATATTCTTCAGGGATGGCTATGGATTTTTAAGTATCAATGAAGATTCATATCCAACATATAATTCCAACCTCATTTGAGAATCCATCTTAATTAAAGCTCTATGGTGGAGCAAATGGAATCTATATCGCACATCCAACATTCCATGATGGAAAATGGTTGATTTCTAACCCAATACCAATGACGGGGAGAACCAATGATTACTTGTTGGCTTGATGCGAATTAGTGTTGCTCAAAATGTTTAACACTTATCCAATGATTTTCTATAGTCGTGAGAGACTTTAAGAAGTGGATTCAACGGTATTATAAAGATGCATAGTGGGTGATCAGTCCACTAACATCTCCTTTATTCATGCCAATTACTTTATTTGGCTGGTGAAAACCGTATTACCATTTTATCTTATGAGCAAGCAACATATGTGAAATCATTCGCAAGAATCTTCTAGTTCTTCAATGAATATTCACTAAATTTTTATGTATCTTTTCGCATCATTACTGAACCAAAATGGTCTAACTGGTTCATGCCAAATATTTTGTAAACTTCTGTCTTACTATATATTTATTTCCACTACAATAATATTTGTGTAGTACAATATATAAAAGGCTATAAATACTTTCTCTAAAATACTTATACTGCCTTAAGCATTTCTTTTGCTTATTGTCTCAACCTAAGTGTCTCAAAATTCCAGAGATTACTTTGAGAATGATTCATCAGTCTTAGTTTTAGTGCAAACATAATCTTCCGGATGTTTCACTTATCATAAAATGTGAGATTCTTTAACTCTTCCCTCGAGATGATTTTACTATAGGTTTATCAATCTCGAATGAATCTCATTTTTGAATCAATAACCTACCCTACATGGATCATGTATTCTTTCTCAAATCATTTTAACTTTTGAGACTTATATATATATTTTTTTTTGTCATCTACTTTACAGACTCATATAGACTCTGTGAACCAAACTGGGAGATCTTGATCCATGTGAACTACAAGAGACGTTTCTTTCCTAGCGCTACGTGCTAAGCTATCCGCCTGCTTGTTCTGCATTCTTGGGACATAGATAATCTCTGCACAGGAAAAACTCTCCTTCAAG
>NC_027753.1:9122689-9123545 GCF_000695525.1 Brassica oleracea var. oleracea
TCAGATGCGAAGGCTTGGAAACATTTCCAGTCAACATATCCATAATTGGGGGAAGAGAGAAGAAATGTTTATCTTGGATTATGTACTGATTGTTTCAGCCCATTTGGAAAGAGTGGAAGACAATATTCTCTATGGCCAGTTATTGTGACACCATACAACTTACCGCCAAGCTTGTGCATGCGACGAGAGTTTTTGTTCCTCTCAATTCTCGTCCCCGGGTCAGAGCATCCTAAGAGATCACTAGACGTGTTTATTCAACCACTGATATATGAGTTACAACAACTATGGGCGCATGGTTTTAAGACATACGATGTTTCGTGCAAAGAAAATTTTTATATACGGGCAGTACTTATGTGGACAATAAGTGACTTTCCAGCATATGGTATGTTATCCGGATGGACAACACATGGGAGGCTATCATGTCCATATTGTCAAGATGACACAGATGCTTTCCAACTAAAGCACAGAAGGAAAACGTGTTGGTTTAACTGTCACAGGAGATTTCTACCACCTGATCATCTATACCGTAGGAGTAAGACTTTGTTTACGAAGAACAAGCAGGTGTTTGATGGTCCACCTAAGGAAGTTAGTGGGGAAGATTTGTGGAAGCAGTTGAGGGATTTTGGTGCAGGTAGAATGCCAGACGTAGGTGGACATGAAAACATTCGAGTCGATGCGGTTGGAGAGCTACATAACTGGCACAAAAAGAGAATTTTCTGGGATCTTCCATATTGGGAGAGTCATCTATTGCGGCATAATTTAGATGTCATGCATATTGAGAAGAACTTCTTCGATAATCTGATGAACACAGTCCTTAACATCCAAGGTAAAACGAAGGATAATTTGAAGTCAAGGT
>NC_027753.1:9123932-9124108 GCF_000695525.1 Brassica oleracea var. oleracea
CAGGTGATCAATGAAGAAACTGCAATCTTTGATGAAAACTATTTTCCATCAGAAGTGCATACAAAAAATCGGAGATCTGCTCGGCATGATGACAGAGGGGAGAGGGCAACATATCATGTTACTGTCCCAAGCATGTTCACGGAAATAGGACGACTTAGTGGAAAACCCACGAAGCG
>NC_027753.1:9124169-9124973 GCF_000695525.1 Brassica oleracea var. oleracea
TAGTTATTCATTTAAATTTTTTGATTAATATTCAATTATTTTATTTTATATTGATAATATCTTTTTATATAGTGTTTATATGGCAGAGTTGCGTATGACTTGCGTATGACTCATAGGCATGCGACATAAGATGAGCTTCAACAACTCAGACATAACGGAATTGCTGCATGGCTTCGCAGTTATGTGAGTCATATATCATATTACCCTATGCATATGATTAGTTTATATTTAATATAAAGTAATTAAATTTTCACTCATATATATATGTTTTTAATTTATAGATGAATGATGGTTTGGCCAGAGGTTTTGTGTTCGATGATTGGATATGCGAATTTGTGCGGGGACCAAACTATGTGGTCAAATCATATCCAAAATATTGTACGCGGGGATATGCATTCACAAAGAAAGGTCATTCTAGGACAACATATGATGATGGTGTTTCGTCTTGTTCCGGTGACGATGTCTACTACGACAACATAGAAGAAATATTGGAAATCCAGTTTCCTGCTATGGTTGGATTGCGGTGTGTAGTATTCTATTGTGATTGGTATGACACCACCCCAGATAGAGGAGTGAAGACTGATGCGTTTGGTGTTACATCGGTTCATTAGCGGCAGAAACTTCAATATTATGATCTCTTCATTCTTGCTTCGCAAGCTGATCAGGTATGTCAATTTATTCATAATTAATGGTTTATATTTTACAAATACCTTGTATAATTGATAGGTGTGCTACATCAGTTACCCTCGGGTGACGTACAGAGACGATCCATGGGTCACTGTAACGCAAATCAACCCAAGAGGA
>NC_027753.1:9125141-9131813 GCF_000695525.1 Brassica oleracea var. oleracea
GTTGTTGTAATTACATAAGTTGTTTTTTTTTTAAAAACAAGTCCGTCAGTATTCCGTCACTATATACCTACGACATAGTGACGAAATATGGTTTCATTCTAAGTGGACAAGTTCCTCGGAAATACCTCGGTATATTCCGAGGTATTTCCAACAGTACGGATCTCACAAGTAACCATTTGAAGGGATTTAGAGATGATGGTGACTCTGACGCTAGTGTGCCAGAGAATCCATATTTTTCCCAACTCCGAGAAGTTGTAAATGTTATCAAAAGACCAGTCGGGAAGTAAAACGTTGATGAACTTAGACTGCTTCGGCTGCTTGACATGGGCTTTCTATTAACCCTCCGAAAATAGGCTTTGTAGCCTTAAACCATTTTTTAAAACCGTTGCGATGGTTATGTACATTGAAACCACACACGTTCCAACAAAAAATTTCTTTACACATGGATTAAGCGATGTTGGAGCTCTTGCTCCTCATAGCCTTCTTCTGTCTTTTGGACAGATATTTTATGAAGACTTTGCTATCCTTCAGCTTAGTATCTGAGTCTTCAGACGACACATCAGAAGAGTCTTCTTCTGCTTCTGTAGTCTATGACGAGTCTGAGTCTCCACGTTTATTATTACAGTCCTCCGTTTTGTCTGCTACAGAGAGTCCACTACCTTCTCCTGGCACGCAAATAGGTGATTTAACACTGGCCAATGGAGGAGGTGATTTAGCTTTTCCTGGAGGCTCCTTTGTACTGCATTCAATACTTGGAAGTTCTTTAGGCTTCCAGATTTTCAGTAACAACCTTTGTTTTATTCCTTCTTGAAGTCTGCTTCTGTTGGTTGATAGGCTTAGATCTCTAGCATTGCTCAATCCCATGAGAGGTAGAGTTCCAAGTTTTACAGGTAATATGAGCCTTCTTACAGCGTTTAAGGCAGTGACCAATCTCTTTTCAAAATTCACAGACAGGGGGCATCCATGGGCTGGAGACCAACACTCTGCTTATTTCCCCTGAATCAAATTGGGCTGGAGACCAACACTCTACTTTAAAACCCATTCATTGTTTTAGCTTAATATTGATCTCATAGAAATAAAGTGTAACCGTTGGTCTTTGTTGATTTGATCCTAAAGTGCTACATCGACATACCATTCGATTGTGGTAGTGTGCACATTAGATTAATTTGTGTGCGTTTACACGTAATATCAATTTGGCGCCGTTGCCGGGGACCATCTTTTTACCTTTATTTTTCGGTTATTTATTTAGTCTAAGACCACTAACTTGCTCTATCCTTTTTGTTGCAACTAATGTTCTAGGTGCATGACTAGTAGACATACTCGGAGAAACGCATCAGGAGAACTAGTAACGCTTACTAACCAGTAGCTAACAAGGTTGGAAAGAACTAACCAACAAACACATAGGCAAACAACGCGATCATGGGCGACACCGGCCATCAGAATGAACTCACTGCTGAGTTGCAGAGGATGCAACAGCAAATGCAGCAGAACATCCAAGCTCAGCAGGATGCTGCTCTACTCGCTGCCCAACAGCAGCAGGAACAACAGGAGAAGGCAGCTCCAATCGGGCAGAGAAACCTTCTGCACAACCTCCCGACTACTCGCTCTGCCATTTCTCCTCCACCCTGCCTCAGACAGGACTTTGAGATCAAGCCTGCTTTGATCGATTTGGTGCAGAGAAGATGAATGCTCAGATTACGACACTGTTGCTGGCCACATAAGGAAGATGAATGCTCAGATTGCTCAAACAGCTGAAAGTGTCAAGAGGCAGCAAGGTACCTTTTCTGGAAAGAGTGTGATGAATCCTAGGGTTGAGAACTGTAATGCAACAGAGCTGATATGTGAGAAATCTGAGGGATAAGAATTAGAGCAACTATCTGTTGAGACTGCTTCAGGCGCATAAGAGAGAACAGAGCACCCTGCTAGCTCTGAAGTGACTGCTCCCGACAAACCTACTGAGATTCCACCAGTTCGAGTCTATGTTCCTATGGTTCCCTATCATATTCCACCTAAACATCTGATGGATCCCATTAGTGCAGAGCAGCTGGCTGGGTTTAGGAAGATGGTGAGAAGGCTTCCTCAAAAGATCTCATTTGAACATGCTTGGGGGATTCGGCCATTGCATATGTTCTTCAAACATTGCAGAGAAACTCGTGAGGAAATTAAGGCTCTCTTTATTGAAGCATTCACACCATCACTAAAGGTATTGCCTAAGGTTGATGACCATGGAAAGTTTGCTTTTCCATGTTCCATTGCTGGGGTGGAATTCAAGGAAGCTCTTTGTGACTCTGGGTCTAGTGTGAACCTTGTCTCAAAGGCGATTGTAGACGAGCTGGGCATTGTTGATGTTGAGCCTTCTCTGGTGACTCTGGCTTTTACAAACTCTTCCATGGCAGTCCCTTATGGCACAATTCGCAACCTTCATGTCCAAGTTGGAGATTGTATTCTTCATACTGAATTTCAGATTGTTGAGATGAGTAAGGATTATGAGATGCTTTTGATTTTTGGAAGATCGTTTATGGCTACAGTGGGGGCAATCATCGATCTACCTAATAAGAGAGTTTCCTTCTCCAACATCAACAAGAAGGTTTTCTACAAAGCTGTCCCCACCAGTTTTCCCACACTACACGCCTCTTGCATCTCAGTGGTCAGTGTAGAACAGCCAAAAAATTTTCCGAAGAAGGAGTTTGGAGATAAGAGTGAGATCCTCACATTGATACCAAGAAACTCAGTGGGGATGCAAGGGTGAAAGAAAAATTCCAGAAGAAAAGGGTCAAGGGTGATCCTACAATGACTTTGATACCTCGCTTGTGTGATGAGAAGTCTATTGAGTATGAGGTAAAGTGCAAGGGAACCTGTCACACCTATATCTCGCTTAACCGAGACGGCATGAATTCACATTGCCTTCACCAATAAAAACACATAAAAAGGCCAATGCAAATCTCATTCCCAAGGATCGAATCCAAACGTCTTACCAAATCGTACTAAAACGAATAGAAAACGCTTAAAACCAAATCACCATGTTTTAAAATGAAATAACTTAAAGAAAAAAAAACACCCGAAGAGCCAACACCACACCGAGACGACTACTCCTGCACTTCCTCGAACTCACCTGAAAAGAAAGGAGAGCTGAGTATTTCGACAAATACTAAGTGAGGGAAGCTCTAGGATCCCCGAAATCAATTACCAACAATCATCACACAACATAGCATAAGTATCTAACTTAAACATCCAGTAAGGCAAAAGCAATCAACAAGAAACGAGGATAAAGCCGGACGGTGCCAACAAGAGACCACACCACCTAAATCGGTACCCACGTTCCTCATGTTGTCGCGTGAGAACTCTTCATATTGCGTTGTCTCCACGACATCACGCTGTCCTCACGCCTTCACACAATCAAGTTACCGACACCGGTTCTCGCTTGATCCGCCACCATGTTCATACATTTCACGTTATCTCCACGGCATCATGCTACTATGTTCTTACTTCATACACAGGCACGCTGCAAGCCCGCTTCGGCGATGAATCATGCCAACTTACGCGATTGCCACATGACCCAACAAGAAACGATGTAACGCCCGTAACATACATATATGTCATTCCACCACGTTACAGTGGCACACATAGGCCTTAAGTCTTTCTCTAACTCATTTACATCTTCCAAATATATATCGTCCTCATATACAATAACCCCAATCAATACAATCATCACATTCAATCCTCAAACATCATTCAACCATATTTTAACAACCTTAGCATTAGATCTATGTATTTCACACATCAAGCATCAAGATATTTTTATATATCATATGGATAGTTATTTATATTAATAGATCTATAGAAAGTAACAATAGGGATGAATACACTTCTACCATCATGAGATAATGATAGAATGATATAAAGATTGCAACAAGGCCTCACCTTAGCCTAGATCTGCGAGATGAGATGATAAATGATGTAGATCTGAGTTCTACGGATCCTCACGAACCAGATCTACTAGAACAAGGATTGGTCTCCACCCAAACCCTAGATCAGAGATCCAGAAGATGAAAGCGATAAGAGAGAACTAAAAGAAAGTGATTAGGGATTCCTTACCCTCACCAGTAGCTGGATCTAGAAGAAAAAGAGTAGAAGACTCAAGATAACGACGAGAAGAGATCGAAACACGGCGAGATCTCCTCTCCGGTGAGATTACATGGTCGCCGGCGGTGCTCCGGTTACTCCGGTGTCTTCTCCTCCGTCGATGGCTACTCTCTCTTTAGTCGGACAGGGCTCCGCTACGTTTTGTGTCTCTAGAGAAAACCTAAGGGGCTGCCTCCTTTTTATAGAAGGGGAAGGGGAAAACCCTAGGGTTTTCTCTACATGGGCCAAATTATCACGGGTCTTGTCATTAAAATTGGGTTCGAGCCCGGGATGTGATAACTCTCCCCCACTAGACAAGAATTCGCCCCCGAATTCACGTCAACATCCGTTGGTACCTCAACACTCGGAAACAATTCTGGGTAAAACGATCTCATCTGTGACTCTGGCTCCCAAGTTTCCTCACAGATTCCATCTCTTTCCCAGGTCACACGGATCATCTTGGTCACTTTCCCTTGGACATCCATGTCTTTTATCTCTTAAACTTTAACTGGTTTGCTTTCGGCTGTTAAATTGTGACTAACATATTCTGGTCGTTGTTGTAAAATCAACTCCGGTTCCTGTACAACTTTTCTCAGAACCGACACATGAAACACATTGTGGATTGTTTGGGTCAAAATCGGTTACGACGATATCAAAGTCAGAAACTTCCCGAGAAACATTTTCCTCGAAAAAAGAAAAGATAATTCTCAAATGAATAGAGAAATGGAAGAACTAAATCAAGTTTCATAACAAGTTCGAAAGGGATTTACAACATAAGCCTTCAAGGAAGGTTGCTCGAGGCCCCAGACAACGGATCCCGGACAACAAAACACCAACGTCCATGCCACCAAACGGGAGGATTGGATCGAGCAAGCCGTCCAACTCGCCAAATGGGAGAGTTGGACCGACCGAAGCCGTCCAACTCGCCCATTTCGCGAGTTGGATCGAGCAAGCCATTGAGAGAAAGTTTGTGCAAATGAGCAAGTAAAAAAAATTGAAAACTTACTCCACATACTTATAAGCAAGAGAATTCACTATTCACCTTCAGATATTTTGACATTGGATGGACCTTCACACCTTCCAAAACTTCCCCAAACTTACTATGCACGTCCGAACCGCTCGCAAGAACACCATGATTCTAACGAGCTGGGGGGCTAACTGTTGGGGTCAAAATCGGTTACGACAAAATCAAAGTCAAAAACTTCCCGAGAAACGTGTTCTTCGAAAAAAGAAAAGATAATTCTTAAAAGAATAGAGCAACAGAAGAACTAAATCAAGTTTCGTAACAAGTCCGAAAGGGATTTACAAGATAAGCCTTCAAGGAAGGTTGTTCGAGGCCCCGTACAATGAATCACCAACGTCCAATCCACCATACGGCAGGATTGGACCGAGCAAGCCGTCCAACTAGTCCAACTTACCAAATGGGCAAGTTGGATCGAGCAAGCCGTCCAACTCGCCAAATGGGCGAGTTCGACCGACCGAAGCCGTCCAATTCGCCAAATGGGCGAGTTGGATCGACCGAAGCCGTCCAACTTGCCCATTTGGCGAGTTGGACCAAACAAGCCGTCTGACTCGCCCATTTGCCGAGTTAGAATAGTCCAACTCGCCAAATTGGCGAGTTGGACCGAACACTGCCTTCGTCCCATTCTCGTAGCTCCCTCTTCTGTGATCGGATCGAATTGACTCTTGTTTTGTCTCGATCGGAGTTGCCGTCGGAATTTTACAGCTTGGAAATCGCAAAGAACTCGCTCTCTCGAAGGAGATTCGGATATCTTGTATAATACGGCAACGATTAACTAAAACACATTGAACTGCCCACGCTATACTAGAGGTTTGGATGTTCTTCGAAATCGACGTCGTTTCAAAAAAGCTCTTTCTATAAAATCGTGAAAAACACTTAAGTCCGAGAACAGCCCGAAAGGGTCCAGAACACGGCAAAAAGCCCACTTGCGATCTTATGCGAAATCGAGCCCAAAGCGTTATGACGGTTTATCCCTTTTTTTGCAGGAGAAGATAAATGTCTAGTTCGGAGGATAAATGTGAAGTTTCCGAGGATAAACAGAAAGATCGAGGAAAAATGGAATATTTCTACGAAGCGATAAACTCGGCCGAGGGAAGAAAAGGAAAGAGCAAACCACCTCTTGGAGAATATTTAAGGATTTCGAAGTTGGAGGCACAGGGGGACGCAATAATTTTACCCAGAGCAAAAAACTTAGATCATTTAGGCAATTTTCCGTTTTTGTTATCGAGCTGCCACATAACTAGGTTTTCAAGTCTTAGGTTCTAGAACTAGGAATCACGCCGACAGTTCTCGTGGTCGAAGGCTCTTACCTTGTTGTTACGCTCAAACGCAGATTCAAAATAAAAACCTTTCTTGCTCTCTTTTCGATTCTATATATTTATTTTTCGTCCATACTTTCGTGTTCTGATTGTTTCGTGTGTGGTTTAGCAGGTATTCGAGAGCTCTGGGAAACTTAGGGTTTCCTATATTTCCTAATTCAAACAGAAATTGACAGTGCGAATTTCGGTTCCCACAGTTTGGCACTAAAA
>NC_027753.1:9131818-9139455 GCF_000695525.1 Brassica oleracea var. oleracea
GGGGGGGTACAGATCAATCTAACTCTCAGCCACCAACGCTCAACCAGACATGTCAGCCGACGATCTCAATAACCAAAAAATCGTGAGGGCACTGCCGCCGCCGACAACATTGAGAAGATTCCAACAACGAAGATAACTGCGGTCAACGCCGATGTAAACACCACAGCGTTCGAGGAAGTCAAGAAGATGTTCTCATACTTCAAAATAAAGTCAACAGAACAAGTCAAGGTCATGAGTTCTCTTGCTACACAGGTTGAAGGCCTAACAATGAAAATCAGGGCCGTTCTTCCATGTGGAGCAACCCAAATCCGCGGAAAAAGACTCGATTTCATGACTCCTATCGACCGGTCTGCCAACGCGCAGAGGAAATCGTCTGGAAAAAATCTCGATGAAACTACTCCTGCACCAACGCGGAAAGAGCCGGAAGACCTTCCTCCTATCTAGGAAGTTGAAAAGGATGAAGAAATCAAACGCGTCGATTTAGATTCTAGCAGTCACTCCGAACCTACGGACGAAGACGCAGACGTGCATCCATGCCGAACAAGGAGCCGAGCAGCTCGGGATGATTCCCAATTCGACGACCCTATGACCCAAGAGGAAGAAGCCATCTTTTGGGACAAACAGGAGGAACTGGCCAAGGAGCAAACTCGGACTACTCGCGGCAACCTCCGACAAGGTCTGAAATCTGCTAGCAAAAAATCCAAGATTCGTGACCTTTGTTATCATCTCAAGATAGACGGCTACTGAAGTTAGAGCGGTGAAATCCCAGATCCATCACCCTGCTAACATTGCACCAGTGATCGACCTGCTCCTCGAGGAGGCTCAAAAAACGTCCTTCACTACCCACATCACCGATACTAGGGTTTCGGATCCTGCAAAGGTCAAAGTGGCTCCTTACGACGGTACAATCGATCCCAAGGCACACTTGCAGGCTTTCCAGATCGCGATGGGAAGAGCCAAGTTTAGAGACAGCGAAAGGGATGCCGGCGAATGCCGCCTCTTCGTCGAGAACCTCCGCGGAGCAGCGCTTGAGTGGTTCTCTCGTCTGAAGCGAAACTCTATCGGGAGTTTCCGAAAACTCGCTTTAGAGTTTCTCAAATAGTACTCTATGTTCATAGATCGAGAAACGTCCGACGTCGAGCTCTGGATTTTATCCCAGGGAGAAGATGAGTCTCTCCGCGACTTCACAAAACGGTTCAAAACCGTGATGGCTAGAGTCAGCGGAATCGGCGACAAAGTGGCCATAGATGCGCTCCGAAAGACACTCTGGTACAAGTCGAAGCTCAGGAAGTGGATAACCTTGGACAAGCCGAGAACGATCCAGAACGCGCTCCACAAGGCCACAGACTACATAATCATCGAGGAAGAGACAAAGGTCTTGTCGCAAAAGCAAAAGCCGACGAAGACGTCGTCAAAGGATCCTGGGTCGGATCAGAAATCAAAAAAGAAAAACCCACGAAATGACAAAAACGTTTATTGCGGGGAAGAAGGGACCCATGGAGCACAGAACTACGCCATCAACTCTGGACCAGAGCATGGCCAGACGACGGGTAAAACATGGACCCAAAATCCGAACTACGACGAGAACGTCTTCTGCGACTTTCATCAAGCCTACGACCACTCAACCGTTAACTGGAAAGTTCACGGCGCAAGATTGGCCGCAAAACTGCTTGCAGGTTAACTCGCCGAAGTATCGAGGATAAAATACCTCGTCCGCGACTCGGATCTCCTCCCAAGAAACGATAAGGCTCCTCAAACGGAAAACTCTTTCCAAGGGAACCAACGGGGTGAAAAGCGCGGAAGAAGGCATGACGAGAAGGGCAACGACAGTAGCCGCCGCAAAGTCAATATGATCATCGAAGGATCGCAGTATTGTGGCGATAACGTCTCTGCCTTCAAAGGTTATCAGCGTAAGGCCGATACAAGCGAAAACTCGCTAGCCTGGTCTGCGCCCAACGACTTCCTGAAAGGGGCAATCACTTTCGACGAAGAAGAGGCTGGTGGGATCGATCAGCCCCACTGTGATCCACTCGTAATCGATCTCGTGATAAGAGACCTCATGGTCGCAAGGGTTCTCATCGACACATGCAGCACAGTCAATGTCATCTTCCGCGACACTCTCAAGAGGATGAACGTCGAGCTAGGAGAAGTTGTACCTGTTAGGGGATTTTTGTGTACAAGCGATCCGTTCTCAGCTCTACGGAATGATAGGAGGAAGGAGACATGTCGTTGAGTGTATTCTCCTGCTTCGGTAGTTGATAAACCAGGAGATCCTGCTCTTAGGATACTGCCATATGGGTATGGGCTAGTATCTGTCGTCAGTGCCTTAGTAGCAGCAGGGGAGATTGGTCGTTAGGCGGGGGCCGCCTATCGATGGTGAAGATTGCAGGGTCTTCTTGATTTAGGATCGATGGTTCCGGCTACCAGGGCCGATCGTTGGGTGCTTCCTGATCTGTAGTTGAGGGTTCTGGCTACCAAGATCGATCCTTGGGTATCTGCGCACGGGACCATGGAAGGTGTTTGGATTTATGGCTGCATCCTTCAGTGGGGATTGCCTACGTACCCTTCAGGGGGGATCAAGCCGTTCGTAGTTCATGTATTGGTGGAGGCGCGTAGCCTAGATGGGCGCATAGCCTGATGGAGGCACTTAGCTCTGTAGTTGGTAGGAGTCATCTGTTCTAGGGGCACATGGCCGGAACAACTGGTAGACCTGTCGATATGCTGCAGAGAGCATGATGTGTCGAGGTGCTTCAGTGAGAATGGAGGGACCCTGCTGATGAGCTGGAGATCGTGGCCTGAGCCAGTAAGTAGAGTTGTAGACATACTGCAGTGAGCATATATCTTCCCCTGGTCGATAGTAACCGCCGGAGTCAGCCTATCATAGGCGTGTCGAAGAAGAAGGTCTTCTAGGTATGGAACCTTGCCTTGGCGGCTGTGGAATTGTGAGATTTGGTCAAGGACGTCTTGGAACTCTTTCTTTAGGTTTAGAAACCTATATTTATAGTGGAGGTCGTCTGTAGGTCGGTCTTGGTCGGCCAATAGAGTTAAACTCTTCCATATTCGGGAACATGGAAGGATCCCTTTATCGGAATATTTCCATTTTCTGGAGGAGGGTGGTCCCTGGGACCGGACCCGGAGTACTTTCCAGCGGGGACCCGGGGCGTCTCCTAGCGGGGACCCGGAGGCCGGTGTCTTGCCTAGGATCTGGAGGAATTCAATACCTGAGTATTTTTCCAACAAGGACCCCAAAACCGAGGCCGGAGGCAGGACACTAGAAGCCGGAGGCAGGAACCCGAAGCCGGAGCAGGAACCCGGAAGCTGGAGTAATCTCTTCATGGAATATTTTCCCCCAACAGTTTGCCCCTTATTTTCTGGTTTCATGTTTGAAGGCAGGAAATAACATAGTTTTCTTCATAGGACTTCGTGAGTTGCACCGTAGTATCAAGTTCCTCGTTGAGTTTGGAGTAAGACGTCGGCTCGTAGCATGGGCCATCAAACTTCCTTGTCGGTAGTGCTCAGATGTTCTTCCGCTCAGTGTGAAAGGATTTGCAGCCTTATTAGAGATGTATGCCCTGGAGAATGGACAAAAATCTTTGATCCCATGCAGATGATACCACTCAAATTATCCTAAGTAGTGATTTATACTTTCTCAAATAAGAGGTCGAGTTGTAGTACTTAGGGATCAAATTCACAAGGAGCTAGAGAACCTAAGAAATCTAATATGATTTATTAAGCATGATGTTTTAATGATTTAAATGTAAATTGCAGTTTTTTACCAAGCAAGTGTTTGCTCAATTGATTGGTTGAGGTTTTGGTGTTTAAAAGGAAATATCTAGACTTACGGTTTTTATTCAGGAAACTTGGGATTATAATCCTACAGATGCCTAATGAGTTGAATGCATGATAATGTAAAGCTCAACTACTTAGTCAACAAGTCTATCAGCTTTCGCATGTTTGGACTTGTCTATTAACTAGATCTAATGATCTCAACTATCGTTTGTCGATCAATTAGAAAATGTCGATCGATGATCCTATAGGGATATCGATCAATTCACCTTTCGCTCCGTAGATCGATTATTCAATAATGATATCGATCGACGCGCTTCTAGTTAAGCTTTATGCGCGGGTTGAATGATAGCTTACTATGCTCACTAGATCAGCTCTCGCCTTACTCATAGGAAGAGGGTTGAATGATAGCTTACTATGCTCACTAGATCAGCTCCCGCCTTACTCATAGCAAGAAACTTAGCTGAGTTAAAATGTTTTCAGGATGAGAATGAAGCTCTCGCTTTTATCTATCAATCCTAGGGCAAGTTCTACGTTGCTAATATAGAAACAAACATTAATGAACAATCCTAATGACAATTACCACAACTCAGCAATTCCAAACGGGCTTTCTGCGCGCTTCTCTGTCGATCGATGTCAAGACATGAACATCGATCGATTATTCTTCTCCAATATCGACCGATGGTCGAGCTCGGTGATCATCTCGGGTGTTTGCTCCAAATATCTCCAAAATGCTCTAAAATCATCACTTATCTCCAAATCACTCCTGATCAAAATATATCTATAAATATGCTAAATAGACTCTATAATATAATAATTATAAGTTAAAACACTTATAAACCATGGATAAAAGTGGGTCAAATTCATGGTCTATCAACTCCCCCAGACTTACCATTTTTCTTGTCCTCAAGCAAAACAAACATGCAGTCTCTCTGAAAGAGGTTTGAAACAGCAGGGACTCACATGATTTAAAACTTAGAATCATCACCTCTACAATATTGCAATCCACATCTAAAAAGTCGTAATCACAAAAGCACATTATATCATGTCCTAGCTTAGCAACCAAATTCATCTAGCCAGCAACTTAGCAAATCTTGTCTGACATTCCCCTCTACCAACCTCATTTCTTAGCATAAATAAAAGTGCAGGCTTTACCTTGGGGGTATCGATCACAGGATGCAAGGACTTTTAAACAAGTATTTGAACCTGCAGGTAAACATTAGTTTTTATCCTCTCTCTCTACTAATTTTCTCTCTTAGTCAAAGTCTAATTATATTTGCAAGATCATTGCCCAAGATTGGACAACTTTCCATGAATCAAGCCTTAATGGTGGTTGCCACCAAGTCCTGTTCACTTCTTTTTGACCTATATCCTAGGATTATTTGTGAAGCAAGCCTTAATGGTTGTAACCACTGTGGGAACCGAAATTTGCACAGTCGATTTCCATTTAAATAAGGAAAGTTAGGAAAACACTAATTTCCCAGAGGTCCCGGATATCTACTAAACCACACGCCAAGCAATCAGAACACGAAATAAAGATGAGAAAAATAAGAAATCGAAAAGAGAGCAAATAGATCTTATTCCGAATCCGCGTTTGAGCATTACAACAAGGTAGAGCCTGGGCTACGAGAGTTATCGGCGAGATTCCTAGTTCTAAAACCCTAAGTCTGCAAGATCTAATTGAGTCGCAGCTCGAATAACAAAAACAAAAAGTTGTCTAAAATTGGTCTAAGTGCTAAGTTTGCTCTGAAAAAGTTCCCTCCTTGTGCCTCTCGCCTAGGACTCCTTGTATACTCTTCCAAGGTCGGTTTTAGATTTTCCCTTCATGCCCTTAGGCCGTCTTAAGTGAAAAATGGAGATAATGCATTTTTTTCTATCTTCATGTTTATCCGCGGAAAGCTAACATTTTTTCTGCGGAAACTTATCTTTATATTTGTTTTTATAAAATAAAAACATAAACCCCCATAGTATCTACGAGCTCATTCTTAAAGAATCGTAAGTGGGCTTGTAGTCGCGTTTTAGACCTCGTTGGACCGTCTTTCGACATGAAACGTTTGTTACGATTTTTTTTTCGACAAAAACAAGTTCTCGCGGTTTTCATCGTAAATATTCAACGGTAACTTTGATCGGAATGATGTGAGAAATGAAATGGCTGCGGTACATGGGAGCTAGCATTGAGGAGCAGACGAGAATGCACGGATTTGGTTCGTACCCATTGATCGATGTCCGAGACAGTTCGGTCTCTACGTAGCGACCTGATCCGCGCTGGATCGGTCGCTACGTAGCGACCGAACGAAAGGCTTGGTCGGTCGCTACGTAGTGACCAACCGAGTGGCTTGGTTGGTCGCTACGTAGCGACCAGCTCGTTCGCGGACCGGTCGCTACGTGGCGACCTTGTTTGGATCCTTTTCTAGTGTTTCATGAACGTGTTGTTGGACTATGGGTGTTTAGTTTCGATGAATCAACCGAGATTAGTGCAAGATTTCACCGCAAAGTTCTTCGTAAAGATTTCTTTACAAAGATTACTTTTAGTAAAAACGTTCATGCTGATTTTTACGGATATTTGGACGTTAATTCCGTTGTGACCGTTTTTGACCCCAACAAACTCTGACTAAATTTACACTGGGACAGTGTAGTTTAAGTCTGTGGGGAGGACTTCGTAAAGATTTCTTTACGAAGATTATTTTTCGTAAAAGCGTTCATATTGATTTTTACGGATATTTGGATGTTAACTTCGCCGTGTCCGTTTTTGACCCCAACTGCCACGAAGTCCTATCTAATCCTTTACCTATGGAATTCTTATGAAGCAAGCCTTAATGGTTGTAGCCACCAATTTCTTTCGAATTTTCTTCTTAATAAATCTCTAATAGATATATATCATAATATATATATATATTTTTTATCTATCTATCTATTCGAAAATAGAGAGAGAAAGGGTGATAAATCTATCTACACAAGACTTTACCTTCCAGACTTGTTTGAAGAATCCGATCCCATGTATACCAAGCCCCGAGACAAGCAGTTGTGTCAAGTTTAGTGTTGGAGGTTGTATAGACTTTCGTCCTGGATCCCGGAGGATGAATGGACTTTTATCCCGAAACTCGGAGGCTAGTTGAACTTTCGTCCAGGAACCCGGAGGCTGAATGGACTATCGTCCTGGAACCCGGAGGCTGGATGGACTATCGTCCTGGAACCCGGAGGCTGGTTGGACTATCGTCCTGGAACCCATAGGCTGGATGGACTATCATCCTAGAACCCGGAGGCTGGTTGGACTATCGTCCTGGAACCCAGAGGCTGTTTGGACTATCGTCCTGGAACCAGGAGGCTGGATGGACTATAGTCCTGGAACCCAGAGGCTGGTTGAAATTTTGTCCAGGAACCCAGAGACGTTGTTGGGACCCAGAGGTGTCGTGAGGATCCGAAGGTCGTTTCTGGAGCCCAGAGGCTGCCCTAGACCCGAAGGTCGTATTTTAGAACCTGCAAGAAAAACTTTGAACCCGGACGTTGATAATAGATTTGGAATCCGGAGGTTGACTAAGGGCCTGGAGGTCGTTTGGGAACTCGGAGGTTCCTTCAGACCCTAAGGTCGTATTTAGGATCCAGAGGTCGTTTTGAACCCAGAGGTTCTTTTGGACCCGGAGGTTGTTTTGAACCCGGAGGTTGCTCTAGACCCAGAGGTCGTTTTGAACCCGGAGGTTGCTCTAGACCCGGAGGTCGATTGGGAACACGGAGGTTCCTTCAGACCTTGAGGTCGTCTTTAGGACCCGAAGGTCGTTTTGAACCCGGAGGTCGTTTTGGACCAGAAGGTCGTTTTGAACCCGGAGGTTGCTCTGGACCCGGAGGTCGTTTGG
>NC_027753.1:9139505-9163350 GCF_000695525.1 Brassica oleracea var. oleracea
GGGTTATATAAGAACCTGGAGGTTTACCTTTTCCAGGCCCTGAGATATTTTCAGGACCCGGAGACTGCATGGGGACCCGAAGGTTCTTAATAACCCGGGGGTTCTGATCTAATAACCCTGAGGTTATCTTTAGACCCGGAGTTCGTAAGAACCTAGAATATTTGGTTTTGCAGGGACCGTACTCCGCCTTCCTAGGCAAGACTACTCCAGGTACCTATTTGGATTTCGCATTCTGTCGCTCGGAAGCTGGCCACTATCGAGTTCCTATGCTGTATTCTACTTCTGCTGGAAGTCACTGAAAGACTTAGAGGGAGCTGGTGTGGGTGTTATAACCCATTTGTAGCCTTCGCTGCTTTCCACGTTTGGAGAATCAGGGTTTTAATTGCTCCATGTATTTCACAGTACTTTTGCAATAATTATACCATGTGTTCCCTGTATTGTGTAGCACGTAACGTTTTAATACATGTACTTTTCACAATGGTACTCTAGGGACCCTGATGCGCCTTAGGCTGCACATGGGGTTTAGGTAGTTTTGACAGCATACTCAGGGTTTGTGTATTATGTCTCATACCCATTATCGCTCCATGTACAAACTCTGAGTTTAAATACAGTACTTTGCGTTTGTACTTATGCCTCCTGCGTTGTTGCAGGAATTGGCATGTTTCGTACGATGCTCCCTGCGTAAGAGTAAGCGTGCAAGCTCCTTACGCAGTACTTTGCATGTTATGTAATATGCTCCCTGCCTGAGAGTAAGCGTGTAAGCTCCTCAGGCAGTACTTTGCATTATATGGAATATGCTCCCTGTTTGAGAGTAAGCGTGTAAGCTCCTCAAGCAGTACTTTGCATTATAAGTGTTTCATATCCCGCATGGGAGTAGGCTCTTTAGCAGGAGTACTATATTTGACCGCATACTATGGCTTGTGGTAGCCCATTCCTTCGATTGTCAAATATTTTCCATGCGTCATATGTGTGGGTTTTCCACTTATGCACAAGATCATAGGATCTGGTAATCCCTTTTATTGATCTGGAGGCAGGGATGGATGTAGGGGTCGGAGCCGGAGCTTCTCTCAACAGGGAACCTGGAGGCCGGTGTCCTGCCCGGGGCCTGGATGATATTTCCCAACCAGTTTTCCCCTTATTTCTCGATTTCGTCCTTGAACTCGGGGAATAACCTGTGCACTCAAGTCAACCGGAGTTGCTCATTCTCAGCAGGCTTCCCCTGGGCAGGACATCGCTCTAGTAATCCTTCTTTCCCAGGTTCTTCTTAGGTCTGGACAGTGTTCGAACCTGGGGGAGAACAAATTTCCCGGGGATAGACCGGGGTCTAGTAGACGTTTCCAGGTTTCTAAACTTTCTTAGAGATGACCTAGCGAGATCCAGGACCTTGGTTTCATTCCATTGGATGTCAAGACTTATTCTTGGGGCTCGTGGCTTGAAGTAGTTCTCTCTGCTTGGTACAAGACATGATGGAGAAACGTTCGATGCTTTAGTGGGCATTAACATCGGCTTGTCGGTGGTAGGTCCCTTGGGCTTCGCGTGAGCAGGACGTCGCTCTGAAATCTCCTTTTATGGGATCTTCTTAGGCCTGAGCCGTGTTTGAACCTGGAGGAGAGTCGATTTCATCGAGATAGACAAGGGTCTAATGGATATTCCCAGGTCGATTAACCTAGGAAGATTCAGGATCCTGGCCTTGCATGTCGATGGATGGCAAGACTCGTACGTTTGGCTGGTGAAGATCACTTGTATATCCTGAAATCTGCTGTAGGTGATCTGTTGCCCCACTCTGGAGCAGGAATTCTTGATCCCGGATTCGCATTGCAGTGATAAGCGAGATCTGTCTTCCAGGCGCATGACCTTGGTGGCACATAGCCACATATTTCCTGGATCCGAATGGCACATGGCCAGGGCATGGAAACGAATTATTGATTTACTTCTTGCTTATGTGCCCTATGATTGGATATCGACCTGAGAATGATCTTCTGAAGAACATACACCCTGACTCTAGGATGGAGAAGTTCTGTTCTAGGTAGTAGCAGAGTGAAGACCGTGATTTTTCTCATTCCTTCTTCGGGAGGAACGAGACCCTTTGTTGAGGCGTGGAGGCCGATTCTTTGTCGTACTATCCTGAGGTATCGATGTACATCGTGTAGGAACTCGTAGTCCCTGATCCTCTCAAGGGCTTCATGTTATGATCTTGTAGGACCCGTAGATTTATCCTTGGGAACCTGGGGGTTCCGAGGAATTAATGTTCTGACATGGGAGGATCTGTAGATATTGCACCCGAAGGTGAATCTTCATTTTGCTGTCTCGAACCCAGAGTTTCTATTGACTTCATACAACATCGCACTCTGTCCTCCGGAGATGGACCACTCTCGATGTCGACTGGATGTGAGCCAATGTCGAGATTGCGCTGGTTGCCTTTTGCTGATCCGTTCAGGATGTCTTCAGGCCCTTATAGGGCAGCTTCCTTGTTCCATAACTGTTGTGGGACTTGTGGTCCTGAAGATTATGGGGATATCACCCTGAAGCCCAGAGTTTCTTAGATGTAACCTCCTGAAATATGGAGGTCGTGGGATTTACCCTCTTAGAGCCCAGAAGTTCTGGCATATATCCTACTAAAACCTGGAGGCGGTAGGACCTATCCTCTTCAAACCCGGCGGTTACAGGGGAAGCAACAATACTTATTCATCCTTGAGCTTGGATAGCAGGTGCTGACACGACCTTTTATGGCTCGAGTCGAAATTGACCCGGAGGCAGGAATGGACCGGTTCTGGAGCCGGACCTGTTGTTTGGATGAAAGGTGTCGACCCAGCTAAGGATGCTTCTTCGCATGGATAAGCGTCTTCTACTATATACTAGGACGTAGTTAATCCATTCCTGCTGCTGATCTTCCATACATATTGCTTCGCTCCTATTCCTTGAATCTCCTCCTTTTGTAGATGTCGTTTAGTGACTCGTTCTAGCTGTCCTCTGCCCCCGCTTGGGTGAGCCACTCTCAGCGTTTCACGATGTCATTCAATGATGCGTCCAAGCTGTTTTCTGCCCCCGCTTGGGTGAGCCACTCCCAGCGTTTTCTGGACGTCACTCGATGACTTGTCGCCTCTTCCTGAATCTTCTTTGCCATGGGCATGTTGATGGGATTTGTTGATGCGTGTTGCCCCTTGGGCTAACGCTTAGATCATTTGCCCATGCTTTCCTCGTGGTCGTGTCTTCTTCAGAGGTATATCAGGGTACATTGCCAGGAAAAATGGTATTAAGGTGGTCGGAAGCTGGGATCCAGAACTTTGAAGCTGGGATTCGGAACCTGGAAGTTGGAACCCGGAACCCAGAGGTTTGGCTTTTTCTTTTGGATGAAAGTAGCGGAAACATCTGTTCTCCGGCTCCTTTTTCTCCCATTTGCTCCAAATGAGTAGAGGATATGAAGACCAGCACTCCTTGATGTAGTATTAGCATTTTCCCTGGCTCCTTTGCAGGTGGTAGAGCAGCAGTGTTCCCGGCGCTTGGGCAGGGTTCCTTTCGCGGAATGACTCCAATGGAATTTGATGAGTATTCAAAGGCGTTCTATCCACTTAGCTGTCAGGCTTTTCTAGGATTCCGCTACCACTTAGATTCTAGAACCTAAAGAGAGAGATGGTACTCCAGTTACCTCTTAGTGGTTATATGGTATGCCTGCAATATTTCCAGGAACTCCTCTTCTGGCTCCTCCAGCTTTTGGAGTTCGTCAAAGTTGTAAACCCGGCCGGAAGATTTTGCTTGAGGACCTCTTAACTTTCTCATATGTGGCGGAGTTGTGAGCCTGGATGCATTCCTGGTGTCTAGGGCTTGCATGATTTTTGCTACTGGATTGTCCATTGATATTGATGTTGGTGATGACTGCTCCTAGTCGGGATCATTAAATCCAAAGGTTGCAGGGGCCTGCTTTGCAGTGGAGATCCGAACCAGGAGGGACCAAAGACGTAAAAATGTGATTCATGGTTGGGACCTGGAATCAGCAGGAACTAGCAGGGACTTGTAGGTAATTCCTGCGTCGAATCTTGCTACTGATGTTAGCATGGTGTTTCCAGCCGTGCGAACCAAGGGTCTGGTGAGCAGAAGTTGTTTCTTGTTGCCCCCAGATGGCTGGGGTTGAGAAATTCTAGAGAGGATACATGTAATGTTCCTCCTACCAATCACATCGTCACATAGTATATGATTGCTCCTTCTTCTAGCGCCAAACTGTTAGGGGATTTTTGTGTACAAGCGATATGTGCTCAGCTCTACGGAATGATAGGAGGAAGGAGACATGTCGTTGAGTGTATTCTCCTGCTTCGATAGTTGATAAACCAGGAGATCCTGCTCTTAGGATACTGCCATATGGGTATGGGCCAGTATATGTCGTTGGTGCCTTAGTAGTAGCAGGGGAGATTGGTCGTTAGGCGGGGGCCGCCTATCGATGGTGAAGATCACAAGGTCTTCTTGATCTAGGATCGATGGTTCCGGCTACCAGGGCCGGTCCTTGGGTGCCTCCTGATCTGTAGTTGAGGGTTCTGGCTACCAAGGCCGATCCCTGGGTATCTGCGCACGGAACCATGGAAGGTGTTTGGATTTATGGCTGCATCCTTCAGTGGGGATTGATAGTAACCACCAGAGTCAGCCTATCATAGGCGTATCGAAGAATAAGGTCTTCTAGGTATGGAACCTTGCCTTGGCGGCTGTGGAATTGTGAGCTCTGGTCAAGGATGTCTAGGACCTCTTTCTTTAGGTTTAGAAACCTATATTTATAGTGGAGGTCGTCTGTAGGTCGGTCTTGGTCGGCCAATAGAGTTAAACTCTTCCAAATTCGGGAATATGGAAGGATCCCTTTATCGGAATATTTCCATTTTCTAGAGGAAGGGGGTGGTCCCTGGGACCTGACCCGGAGTACTTTCCATCGGGGACCGGGAGGCCGGTGTCCTACCTGGGATCTGGAGAAATTCAATACCTGAGTATTTTTCCAACAAGGACCCCAAAACCGAGGCCGGAGGCAGGACACTGGAAGCCAGAGGCAGGAACCCGAAGCCGGAACATGAATCCGGAAGCTGGAGTAATCTCTTCATGGAATATTTTTCCCCAACAGTACCATCACCCAAGCCGCTAACTAGTTTTAAGGGCACACCATCTATGACTTTCGGATAGATCAAACTGCCATTCGCGGCGAAAGAAGTTACGAAAATCGTCGACTTCGCGGTCGTCGACCACCCGAACATCTACAACTTAATCATGGGCACATCTTGGTTAAACCCCATGAAGGCAGTCCCATCGACCTACCACTTAGGCATGAAATTCCCGACTCATAATGGAATTGCCGCGATATGGGGATCCTAGACGCAATCAAGATGTTGCTTCCTGGCCGAACACAAGCTACGGCAGATCACGACCACCGCAATGGTGAAGCCCAAACGGGCAAAGCTAAGTCAGACGTCGACTGAAAATGCTTTGAAAAAGACGATCCAGAATCGTCGACTTAAGCAACGGCCAAAGAACAATTAGTTTCAGATCCTGCAACTAACGCGACCAATGCAGTAGCCGAGTAAACACACTCGCATAAACAAGCAGAACTACGAGATGGCTTGATCCCCAAAAGGGATACGTAGGCAGCTCGTCTAAGGACGAGTTCAGCTATCCCCCTTCCAAAGGGGGGGGGGGAGTGGGTACATATACGAATACTCGTATATTCCCGTATTCTAAAATTATTTGCCTTGTACTCAAAAATTTTCAAATTTTTTTGGCAATAAAGATTTCGTTAAAAATCTTGTTATACTTTCGAAAAAAATCCGTCTACAAACAAATTGTCACACCTTAAAACGGATCGACTCCACACCAGCTTATCCAGCAAAGAACAAAATCGTCATAAAAACATCACCGGAATCAACAAATTCCGCCGACCACTAAAAAATCCTTCGAAACCATAATTTGCTTGCACCGTCGATTCTGACCCTCGACCAAAACACAATCTCAGATACGCTACTAACATAAAGTGTGTTCTCCAAAAAAATAAGCGAGACGTCGCCTATATCTTCGAGAATATGCCCCAGTCCTTTCGTGACTAAAAAAAAAAATATTACAAACGGTTGTCGATTGGCCCCGCCAAGCACTTTAGCCATCCTAAACAAACGCATTTAGACCTATCCTAAGGATAGGTCCTCATACATCTTACTAGGATAGAATAGCGCGCTATAAAAGAAATCCAAAATTTTGGTCAGCACTTTCGAGAGACTTAAAAATTGTCCTCGAAGAGATGCTTGATTCCTACTATACAAGTTACGTAAGCCGAGAACATATCGCGGACCTTAAAGCGGGACGGAATCAGGTCAAAAACGATATGGGATCGTAAGTCAAAGTAGTCATCGCACCCCTTAAAACTGTGATTAGACCTAGGTCTTACCCTAAACCCAGCACACTGGTCTCTATCGTCTCAAGGCATGATATCGAAAAGATACGAGATCCTTAAAGCATGTCTCTTCGTCCACCTCTAAACACCCTCGAAACTTTGAGAATTTTTCAAACATCTCGAACGAGCAACGAACATGACGATCCACAAGAAAAAAGAAAAGGATAAGGAGCGAGATGACAACTCGAATCCTTCTCCTGATACTTAACAAAAACATTCTTGGAATCTTTTTATAAAAAGAGTACGAGCTACACATCGGCCGGTAAACGACAAGGAATCAAAGCCACATACGGCCTGTCCCACTACATAAAACACGGCCGTACTACAATTGAACTTCTTATTTGAGAGAGTAAATTCACTCCTTAGGGTAATTTGAGTCATATCAAATTTGGTGCAGTTGCTGGGGAGCTTTGATCGCCTATTAGATTTAATTTTTATTAAGTTTAAAAAAGATTGCTGACATAAAAATTTTTCTTGGATTTTCAGGTACATGCCCAGCAGTACCAGAAGCAACAAGGAAACTCAACTGCTATTCTCACCAAATCCTGCAAACTTCGAGCGTTCAATCCGCAAAGAAGCGCACTCCTGATCGATCGACAACAACACTTGTTCGTCGCTCGATTTTCGTCAACCACTGTCGACCCAGGTACTAGTCCCGTCGACTGGTACTCGCTCACCACCGTCGACCGAAGACACTCATCTTCCGTCGATCGACATCGATCGATACTTCAGTCCGAACATCGATCGATACTAAGCCGCGAGACATGGTTGCGAACTTGATTCTTGTACGAGATGAGTGAGGAGACCTGCATGACCAGGAGGGTCATCTGCGTAATGCAGCAGGTCAGAGGATAGATGCTCAGGGGGCTGCAATCCATAAGTCCGATTCTGATGCTAAATGAGCTACTCTACATGTACATGAGGCTGCTCGACCCAGAAAATTGGCTGACTACAACCGTTCAGATCAGTTCTACACCAACAGATCATCCATTCATCCTCCGACTATTCAGAGGGATTTCAAGTTGAAGCTGCAGTACTACACACTCGTGGGACAAACACCTTACTATGGGTTATCTCACGAGCATCCCATGTGTTTGGGAAAAATACTCAGGTATTAATTCCTCCAAATCCCAGGCAGAGCACCGGCCTCTGGATCCCCGCTGGAAGGAACCCCGGTTCCCAGGATTCCCGCTGGAATGAACCCCGGTTCCCCTCTACGAAGTACTCTGGGTCTGGTCCCCAGGACCGCCCCTTCCCCCCGGGGAAATGGAAAACTTCCGATAGGGAGAATCTTCCATATTTTCGAATATGGAAGAGTTTAACCTACTCCAACCGACTAAGGCCCGCCTTAGGAAGACTATATAAAGGGAACCTAAACCCTAAAGCAAGGGATCGACAATTCGAGACTTGGAGACTATAGCTAGACGGCTAGAATTAGGGTTCTTACTCAAATCATTGTAATCCTAGTTATTCTACTCAATAAGAACGTCTCTTCAAGTCTTTATCTCCACTGTATCTCTCAAAATCAAAACAAATACCTGCCTTGTCCATCGTTCCATGGTACTCACTAAGATCCTACACAAAAATCCCCTAACAGTTTGGCGCTAGATGGAGGAGAGTAATCTAAACTACGTGATAATGGCGGTGGACGAGCATGACGAGCTACCTGAAGTTACCCAGAGAGAAGCTGAAATCCAAAGACAAGTCGATGATCTGCAAGGTCAAGTAACCGGGTTACATAGAACGCGGGAAGATACCAACCCTGAGCTGTCCTCGGAGTTCCAGATCCTGAAGGAAAAGCTCGACGAACACTCCAAGCAATTGGAGCAGATCGCCGAAAAGCTCAGCCAGCTCGAATCAGAGAATCTTAACCTCCGAGATGAGAACCAAGCCCTTAACGCGTCGAGCAACAATAAGCGTTGATTCCGGACTCAGGTTCGGCCCATGCCGACTCTGGAAACACCTAGCTCCGGGGCAGGCGCGAATCTCCCAACTACGGCGCCGGGAGGCGACGCATCTACGCGAGAAAAGGCCAAGGATGCTCATACCTACGACGTGGAGGACAGCGACTCGGAGCCCGAGCCTGATAAGGAAACATCAGACGGAGCGGCGAGAACGGAGTCTCCTATGATCGCTCACCTTCACCAGATGTTCTCCGATATGCTCGATGCCATGCAGTCTGGTAGATAGACTCCCAGGGGTAGCTCCCCCCATCCGGAAGAGAAACCCCGATTCCTACGCCGATACTCCCTTTATGGATGAGATCACCTTGATCGAGATGCCCATGAAGTTCTCTTTCCCCAGCATAAAGGCGTATGACGGCACCACAGATCTGGACGACCAAGTTGCCAAATACAGACAAAGGATGCTCGCCGTAGCACTCCCAAAGGTGTCACGCGAAGCTACCATGTGCAAAGGTTTTGGCTCCACTCTGACCGGAACCGCTCTGCAATGGTATATCAACTTACCCTCCAGGTCCATAGCCTCCTTCGCGGTTCTCAGCGACAACTTCGTGGAGCAATTTGCCAATAGCAGGGACCTAGAGAAAACCTCCGACAGCCTCTACGAAATCCTCCAGCACCGAGCAGAACCCCTGCGAGGCTACATAGCCCGCTTCAATCAAGAGAAGGTGGCTATTCCCGAATGTAGTATCCTCACTGCTATCTCTGCTTTCAAGAGAAGTCTGCTCCCTGATGGAGACTTCTACAAGGAGGTGACCAAATATCAGTGCAAAACCATGGAAGACGTCCTATCTCGAACCTGGGCACAGGTCAAATGGGTGGAAGATGTCGCCAGCCGTGCCAAAGCGCAACAAAAGAAAGATCCCATGACGATCAGACCATACCAAACCGACTGAGACGAGAAACCCTCTCAAAGACCAGCTAGGGACTCCGGAAACCGAAACTGGGGCAAATACCCGAACCGGCCGATCGAAAAGGCAGAAGGGATGGCAGTGTCCACGTGGCCTGACATCTGTCACCTCTCCGTCTCAAGGGCGGAGCTGGTCAATGTTCTGAGGCAGATGGGCCAGCAGGTTAAGTGGCCTCAGAAGATGAAAGCCCCCGACTCTTTCCGGAACCCTGGCTTCTGGTGCAACTTCCATCGAGACCACGGTGATAAAACGGAGGACTGCGTCGCACTAAAGATCAAGGTCAACGAGCTGCTTAGGAAAGGGCACCTCAGGGAGTTCTTTTCCGAGAAGGCCAAGAGCCATCTAAGCAAGGAGACAATGGGTAAGCCCACTGAAGCTGCTTGTCTCGCCACCGCGACAGGACCGAGTGTTCGATGTCATTTCGGGCGGTTCGGAAATCAGCGGCATAAGCCATGCAGCTGTGAAGAAAAGCACCTAGAATGCCAACCACGGCCTAGAGGCAGCCAGGCCAAAACGCCTGCTTCTAGGAACAGACGAGATAAGCTTCACAGCCAAGGAGCAGGAGAGAGTTCTCACTCCGCATCACGACGCCCTGGTTATTTCACTCACTGTAGTGAACTGCCTGGTAAAATGGATACTGGTAGATAATGTAAGTTCCGGCAACATCATCTTCCAGGCCGCATACAAGGATCTGGGGCTGGAGGAAGGCGCTCTAACTCGGAGGATAACCCCCCTTATAGGGTTCAGCGGGGAAGTCAAGCAAACCGCCGGGGAGGTAACCCTCCCCGTATACGCCGAAGGAATCAACATGTCAACCAAATTCCTCGTGGTTGATTGTAATTCGTCTTACAACATGATCCTAGGACGGCCCTGGATCCATGGAATGGAGGCCGTCCCCTCGACTCTTCACCAAATGGTGAAATTCCCTACACCCTGGGGCATAAAGGCGATCAAAGGGGATCAGGAATATTCCCGCTCTTGCTATAAGACCACTCTGAAGGGAAATACCAAGGTCTTATAGCAATTACAAAGCAAACCTCCGGCTCATCACACCGTGGAACCAGAGGTAGAGGAAATGGATGACGTGCCATTGACCGAAGGAGATCAGACCCAACATCTCAAGATCGGCTCCAAGCTAACCGAAGGATTGAGAAGAAGACTGATATGCCTGCTTCGATTGAGAAGAAGACTGATATTCCTCAGGTCTAACTCCGAGTGCTTCGCTTGGTCCCACGAAGATATGCCTGGGATCGATCTGGAGGTCATCATGCACAAGCTGCAGGGGGACCTCCTACACCAACCCGTCAGACAAAAGAGATGGAAGTTTGCCCCCGAGAGAGACGCGATCATCAACGATGAAGTCATGAGCCTGCTTGGCGCGGGGTTCATTTGTGAGGTGCAGTACCCAGAGTGGCTAGCCAACGTCGTCGTGGTCAAGAAAAATAATGTGAAGTGGAGAGTCTGCAGTGACTTAACGGACATCAACAAGTCCTGTCCAAAGGACCATTTCTCGCTACATCATATCGACAAGCTTGTGGACGCCACCACGGGGCACCAGCTGATGAGCTTCATGGACGCATTCTCCGGCTACAATCAGATACTTATGCATCCAGAAGACCAGGAGAAAACATCCTTCATGACGTCCAGAGGTATCTACTGCTACAAGGTCATGCCCTTCGGCCTAAAGAACGCATGATCAACCTATCAACGGCTGGTAAACATGATGTCCGCGGACCAAATCGGGAGAACCATGGAGGTCTACATCGATGACATGCTGGTCAAATCCCTGGAAGCGGAAGACCACGTATCTCACCTGCAGCAAGCCTTCTCCACCCTCAGAAAATATAACATGAAGCTTAACCCAGCTAAATGCTCATTTGGGGTCAGTTCTGGCAAGTTCCTCGGGTACATCGTAACCCACCGGGGCATCGAGGCCAACCCAGAGCAGATCAGGGCCATTCACTCAATCCCTTCCCCGAAGAATGTCAAGGAGGTTCAAAAGCTAACGGGAAGGATGGCAGCCTTAAGCAGGTTCATCTCCAGACTCTCTGACAAATCTCACGCTTTTTTTTGGAACTCTCAAGCATCCGAAGGATTTCCAGTGGACGGGAGAATGCGGTGAAGTCCTGCTGCTATATCTAGCGGTCTCCGAACACGGCGTGAGCGCCGTCTTAGTTCACAAGGAGGGAAACAAGCAGCTACCAATCTATTACGTAAGCAAGGCTCTCCTAGATGCGGAGACCCGCTATAGCCACCTAGAAAAGCTGGCCTTAGCCCTGATAGTCGCCCCTCGCAAGCTCCGACCCTACTTCCAGGCTCATCCAATCGTGGTTGTTACCTACTTCTCTGTAAAGTTGGTCCTCCACAAACCAGAAGTCTCCGGATGCCTAGCCAAATGGGCCGTGGAACTAGGGGAGTACGATGCAATATTTTGACCCGCCATGGCTATAAAGTCACAGGTCCTAGCAGACTTCGTGGCTGAGTTCTCCCCTGCCTTGCTCCCAGCTCTGGAACAGGACGTACGCCTCCGAGGCGAAATTAAGGAAGAGGGAGAATGAATCCTACACGTTGATGGATCCAGCAACGCCAGAGGAGCTGGAGTAGGGATAGTGCATACCTCGCCAACAGCGAACACAGCCTCAAGGGCCGTGAGATGCAACTTCAAAGCAACCAACAACGAAAGCAAGTATGAGGCCCTAATCGCAGGCCTAACCCTTGCCCATCAAAAGGGGGCAGAGAACATCCAGGTTTTCGGCGACTCCCAGCTGATAATCAACCAGGTACAGGGGTCGCTCAGCGACTAATCAAGAAGTTCAAAAGTTGAAAGCTCACTCAAATCCCCCGGGAACAGAATTCACAAGCCGACGCCCTGGCTAATCTAGGGTCCGCCCTTGAAACGAATAGCCATATGAGTATCCCTTTGCTCGTGCTTCAATTGCCAGCTACCCTGGAGGAACCCCCGTTAGAGGAGGTCTCTGCCGTCGAAGAAGGCAAAACCTGGATGACCCCCTTAATTCCGGTACCTGGAGGCCGACATCCTCCCGAAAGACCGTAGCGAGGCCAGAAAGATCAAGAAGCAAGCCGCGAGGTATTGTATCTCCCAGGAGAAGTTGTACTGGAGATCTTTCTCTGGCCCATACCTTAGGTGTGTCACACCCCGAGAGGCCGCTAGAATCCTTGTAGAACTACATGAAGGAGATTGTGGATTCCACTCTAGTGGCCGAAACCTGGTGCTCATAGCCAGAAGGGCTGGTTACTACTGGCCCACGATGGTCGGCGACGCCAACAGACAAACCAAGCATTGCGACCTATGCCAAAGGCACACTCCAGTCTCCAAGCTTCCCCCGGAGAACCTCAAGTCCATAAGCTCACCATGGCCCTTCAGAAAGTGGGGCATGGATATAGTAGGAAAATTCCCTATGGCGCCGAGGCAGAAGGTCTTCCTTCTGATAGTCACTGACTACTTCTCCAAGTGGGTCGAAGCAGAGGCGCTCAGCCGCATAACAGATCTCCAGATCCGCAAATTCCTGTGGACCTACATAATCACTCGCTTCAGGGTCCCCCATGAGATCATCACCAACAATGGACCCCAGTTCACGAGCCACAACCTTAATGAGTTCTGCAAGGACTGGGGCATAAAACTAACTTTTGCCACACCCCGACACCCCCAGTTTAACGGACAAGCCGAGTCCACGAACAAAACAGTGGTCAACATGCTTAAAAAATGACTGGAGGGCTCTCATGGGAAGTGGGCGGAAGAACTACACGGATTCCTCTGGGCCTACCGGACCACTCCCAAATCACCAACATGGGAAACCCCCTACTCACTAGTCTACGGCTCTGAGGCCATTGTACATACAGAGATGCACGTAAGAACAACGGTCTCCGGATCTACCTTTCAGGAGGAGAATAACGAGCTGATGGCGCTAAGCCTTGACCTACTTGACAAAAAAAGAAAGGCCGCTCGACTGTGAAACTGGTCCTACCAGCAAGACGTCGCCAGGACGTATAACACGAAAGTCGGAACCAGAACCTTCCAGCAAGGGGACTGGGTTCTACGACGAGCAGAAAAAATGACGGGGAAACTCACCCCAGGGTGGGAAGGCCCCTATAAGGTCATCGAGGTGCGGAGAGCAGGCGCCTACAGGCTGCAAGATAGCAAAGGTAAAATACAACCCAACTGCTAGAACGCCCTGCACCTCAAAGCCTATCATTTTTAATACGGTCTCCGGATCACGATTTCTATACTACTATATACTATTTAAGCATTATGATTTCCTACTCCTATGTATGCTAAACGTCTCCAGACAAAGCCTATAATAAAATAGTTCCGACTATAAAAGCAGAGGGGAAATAATTATACTTAAAGGGGCATACGAGCTGGATCAGGTCTCCAGAGACCTCCGATCCTGGCCAACCCTCACAAAAGTGGCACGACCACAGTGGCACGACCACAAAGAATCAAAACGGGTATGAGACATAAAGCAGGAAGGGGTATGCGCAAGGCTGAGTATGCAGTCAAAACTACCTAAAACCCCTGTGCAACCTAAGGCGCATCGGGGTCCCCAGAGTACCAACGTGAAATGTACCTGTATTAAAACGCTACGAGCTACACAATACAGGGAACACATGGAATATATTCATTGCAAAAGTACTGTAAAATACAGGGAGCAATCTAAATCCTGCTTCTCCAGACGTGGAAAGCAGTGTAAGCTTGCACTTGGGTCATAACACCCACACCAGCACCCTCTAAGCCTGTCAGTGACTTCCTGCAGAAGTATAATACAGCATAGGAACTCGATAGTGGCCAGCTTCCGAGCGGCAGAATGCGAAATCCAAACAGGTACCGGTAGCAGTCTTGCCTAGGAAGACGGAGTACAGTCCCTGCAAAAAACAAAACATTCCGGGTTCCCAAGGAACTCCGGGTCCTTATGTTTGCCCCCGATCTAAAGAGGAAACCCAAGGTTCACCAAACGATTCCGGGTCCTACGCATAAAATCTAAGGAAGAACCTCCGGGTTACCCCATAGGCTCCGGGTTCTAATCAAAAGAATCTCAGGATCTAAGGAAGAACCTCCGAGTTCCTATGTGGCCTCAGGGTTCCAAAGATAAAAAGAAGTTAGAACCTCTGTGCAGCCTAGGGCGCATCGGGGTCATTACAACTTCAAAGAACCTCCGGGTTCCAACCAGAGATCTCCGGATCTAAACCTACGGGTTCCAACATAGCCTCAAAAGCCTAATGCAATTCTAGAAAAAAGATAGAACCCATGTGCAGCCTAGGGCGCATCAGGGTCGTTACATCCCTAAAGGACCTCCGGGTCCCCACACGACCTCCGTGTCCCCACACGACCTCCGGGTCCCCACACGACCTCAGGGTCCAAATACACCAGGGTCCCGATACGATCTCCGGATCTAAAGGAAAAACCCTGTACGCTAATACGATCTCAGGGTCCAATCACAGAAACCACCGGGTACCAACTACGATCTCTGGATCTAATTAGAGAATCTTCGGACTCCTACATCGCCTCCGGGCCCCAGTCTCGGTCCCAGGACCTAGAGAAAAGACCTCCGGGTCCCAGATAAAAGACCTCAGGGTATGACGGGAACATCCGGGTCCCAAACGCGATCTAAGGATCCAAGGAGAGCCTCTGCTCCTCCACAACCTCCGAGCTCCTAGACGACCCCCCGGGTACTCACGCAACCTCCGGGTTATGAGATCATTCAACCTACGAGAAAAGAGGGATCATAGACTACAAAATCCCACTCCAATCGAGAAAAAGGCGAAAAGATGTTTTCTTAAAGAAAGAGAGTGCAACAGCAAGAAATAAAAGGGTAAACCATGAAGCATCATTATTCATAAAATCAAGGAGCGGGCTATAAAGAACCCTTATTCAAAAGAAAGCAACAAAAACCAAAGTCTCAAAAGATAAAGATCAATCAGAAAAAAGGTCCCTCCGAGAATCGCGATCCTATAACAGATCTCGGGGTTGCAGCCTGGGAGAAATTCTCCGATCGATGGTTAAACCCTCCAGATAAAAACAGATGACGCCGATATTCCTCTTCCGGATTCCAATGATCTACGCGCTTCTCCAGCCATTCCTTCATAAGCTACCACGTACCCGAAGCTCTCACTTGTTGAATTACTAGCTCCCGGCAAGCCATCATGTCTCGCACCTGGCCACAGAGAAGGAGTGCCTCGCTATTCAATCTCCGATGAGCATATGCCAGAAGGTCCCGGTTAAACATAATATCGGCGCTTGTTGACGAGATAGAAGATAGACTCCTAGCCGATAAAGCGGCCCTCGCTAGTCCTGGTGGAGGAGTATAAGAAAGACGCCGCTTCCGCGCTTTAACCTACTGATACTCGTCATAGACAACCGATGCCGGAGACCTTGCCACGTTCCCTAAACCAGAAATAAATATATCATGAGAAACAAATTAAGACAGAGTCTTATCAAATAGAAAGGGAAGCCTTACCCCAAACGTGACTATGACGTAAGGCCTTCCTGCTCACCAGAAAGGTCACCCAGTGGAATCGCCGAGGAATTTCCATTATAAACTTTGCCACTGCTTCTCCAGCGAAGGAAACCGGGCGAGACACATCTGACAAAGCAAGAGCTAAAACGTCAGGATCAACCTCCCGAAAGGATGGTAAAATTCAAAACTCAGAAGGAGAACTTACCCACGGTACGCCAAGACGTAGGGTAACCCACTGGCTCCTGAATCTTCACGAGCACGTACCGGCTGTTCCAACCATCCCCGAAGGGGTGATTACCTCTGACACCCCTCGAAGGTTCCTTGACCAAAGGGGCGCCTTCACGGGATCGAAGATGGTAGAACCCATCTTTGTTCGCCAAAGGAGCAAAGTAATAAGAGTATAAAATCTCATGCACCCCGATGGAAAATCCATGGACTTCTCCAAGTACTTGGATAGCCATTAAAGTCCTCCAGGCCAGGGGAGTAAGTTGAGAAGGACAGAAACTGAAGAAAGATGACACTTCGTCTATAAGAGAAGGAATAACACCCCGGACGCCTGCTTCCAGGTACGCTTCATAGACCGTCACCTCACCCGCTCCGCCATCCGGAGCGCGTTCGAACTCGGTCGGACTCCTCATCCCCACTAAAGGATGAATCAAGTACTTCCTCCTTATGTTAGCCAGGTCCCCCTCTCAGATCTCAGAACGGGGACCGTCATCAATGAAACAAGAACGGAGCCTTCTCAGGGGCGCCATCGGAACCGCTTCACTATCAGCCTCCGGAACATTCCCCCAAGATGGAACGGGGGATGAGAAAGGATCGGTGAAAGGATGACGCGGCCTTGCATGACCACCCACAAGCGAGGACAGAAACGATAGCAGCTTGGGATTCCTCTTTCTCAGTTAAAAATCAGCGCTAAAGTTGGGATGAGGCCAGCTAGGAGGTATCGTGAATCTCTATTTATCCGGGTCATTCCCTTTTCCGCGGAATCAGAAAACAAAATAAAGAAGTTTCCAAATATCCTGAAGAATCCCTGACATTAGGAATGAGCGGCGAAAAGGAAAACCTGATCTCTACAGAAAAGGAAAGTGCACGATATTGGAAGAATAAAAAGAGCATCTAGTATTATCAAACTGTACGGGCCCCAGCCCCCCGGTCTATCCTCAAGGCGTCAGAGCTCCAGGCTTCACCGGCTTCGAGATGCCATCAGAAGTCCAAATCTTCCCATCTTCTACAAAAAACCAGCGGTTCAAAAGCGCCAGACCCCGGTCTGGAGTAAGGGGATCGATTCTCCCCCGGGTTCAGAATGTGGTTCCGGCCTGAGTGGAACCCAGGATCGCAGAATTACTGGAGCGATGTCCTGCCTAAGGGAAGCCTGCTGAGAATGAGCAACTCCGGTTGACGTGAGTGTACAAGTTTTTCCCCGAGTTCGATAACGAAATCAAGCAATAAGGGGCAAATTGTTGGGGAAAAATACTCAAGTATTGAATTCCTCCAGACCCCAGGCAGCACATTAGCCTCTGGATCCCTGCTGGAAGGAACCCAGGTTCCCAGAATCCCCGCTGGAAGGAACTCCGGTTCCCGCTGCGAAGTACTCTAGGTCCGGTCCCCAGGACCGCCCCTTCCCCCCGGGGAATTGGAAAACTTCTGATAGGGAGAATCTTCCATATTTCTGAATATGGAAGAGTTTAACCTACTCCAACCGACAAAGGACTGCCTTAGGAAGACTATATAAAGGGAACCTAAACCCTAAAGCAAGGGATCGACACTTCGAGACTTGGAGACTAGGGCTAGACGGCTAGAATTAGGGTTCTTACTTAAGTCATTGTAATCCTATTTTTGTCTACTCAATAAAAACGTCTCTTCATGTCTTTATCTCTACTGTATCTCTCAAAATCAATACAAATACCTGCCTTGTCCATCGTTCCGTGGTACTCACAAAGATCCTACCCAAAAATTCCCTAACACTATGGACCATCTGGAGAGGTTCGAGGATCTCATATCTGCTATTAAGGTCGAGGGAGTCTCTGAAGACTACCTCCTATGCAAGCTCTTCAAGTACTCACTTGCTGGAGATGCTTCGCACTGGCTTAAACAGTTACCACCAGGATCTCTCACATCCTGGAGCGACATCAAGAATGCATTCTTATGCAACTTCTTTGATGAAGCGCGTGCTGAACACTTGAGGAGCAAGATTGCTACATTCACTCAGGAGCCTGCAGAATCATTCAAAATCTCCTGGATCAGATTCAAGTCTTATCAGGGAGACTGTCCACACCATGGATTCAATGAAGTACAACTGCTCAGTACTTTCTATAGAGGCATCGCGGTGCAGTACCAGATGGCTCTTGATGCATCCAGCAATGGGAACTTCAACACCAGAAATCCAGAGGAGGAATTGAAGGTCATTGAAAACCTAGCATCTAGCAGCAGCACCAAGAACACTAACTTTGAGAGGCAAAGATCTGCCACCATCCTTGGGAATGATCAGATGGATGAAGTGAAGGCAAAGCTGGACAGTGTTCACAAGCTTCTCAGGAAGCAGGTCTGTTTGGTTGAAGATGCAGAGGCTGTAGACACAGAGGGTAGAGCAGAGGAAGAAGATGTGAACTTCATCAGTGGAACTAGATTCCAAGGTGGAAATAGGCGCAATTTCAACCAGAGTTCGCAGCGCCAGAAACCCTACAGCAACAACTACATCAACAACATGGGTTATGGAAACTCCTACTACCAGAAGACACCACCGCCTACTCAAGAGAGCAATATTGAAGAGATGCTTGATATGGTTCTTGAGGGACAGCAGCGCATGACAGTGGACTTCAATGGGAAGATTGATTCTGTCTACACCAACCTGAACACAAAGTTTAAGACTTTGAGCACTCATGTGAAGAAGCTAGAGAAGCAGGTTGTTCAGACAGGAGAAGCTGTTAAGAGGCAGGGAGCCTTGAAAAGAAGGGTAGAAGATGATGTGATGAAGCACCACGTGAATGCCATCATTGGGGATAATTTCTGGCAAGTGGTGAAGGAAGAGAAGCTGCAAGAAGGAGATTTCGAAGTAGAGAGTCTGATGAGTTTCGGCGGGTCACATTGGTATCGATCGATGCCAAGCCACGAACATCGATCGACAGAAGTCATTTAAAGCCGATCGACATCCTCTCTTGGACATCGATCGATAACACCTACGGGATCAACCGCATCTTGTAATGTCGTGAGGATCATGACTCACGAGGAGTTCGTAGCAAAACACCCACATCCGCACAGCCCTGTCTACGTCAAAATCGATCGACATTCTGACCCCGTCATCGATCGACATCAAGTGACCTCCATCGATCTCCAGAACCCATCGATCGACGAGCACCTCTTACATACCGAGTGCAGATGCCAAAGATAGATGTTGAACGTCTTAATCCACCAAGGCCCAAATCCAAACCTTCAGAAAACCCACCAGAGATCGTCAGGACACCTTTAGATGATGGAGTAGATCCTATGGAAGTTGATAGGGTTCATACGGGAAGAACCTTAAGGAAAAGAAAGGAAAAAGTGGCAAAACATCTGAAGAGGGAGACTAATGAAAAGGAAAAAGAAAGTTTCCGAAAAAAAGTCAGAAGCTTATTTTACCCACAGATTGTGGATGATCTTCAGAAAAACTAGAGAGACAGAAGAAAACATTAAGAGAATGTTCTGTGAAGGTAGAGAAAAGATGAGGAAGAGGATTACATTGAAGAAGAAGAGTGACCCTGGGCAATTTGCAATACCATGTACGGTGAAGGGTATTGAGTTCCCACATGCCTTGTGCGACACATGAGCATCAGTCAGCATCCTACCTAGTGTTATGGCAGATCATTTGGGTCTGCAGGTGGAGCCTTCCAAGGAATTATTCGCTTTTGTGGACTGTTCTCAGAGAAACTCAGGAGGGTTGTGAGAGACCTACAGGTGCAGATTGGTAATGCCCTAGTTCCAGTTGATTTCCATGTCTTGGATATCAAGCTAAACTAGAACTCCTCTCTTTTAGTTGGGAGAGCCTTCTTGTCAACAGTGGGAGCAGTGTGCAACATGCAAACCAACCAGTTGTGCCAAATGCTTATAGATCCTCATGTCCACTATAACCCTATTCCAGTCATGAAGCCACAGACGTCCTCCAGAAGAATCAATGATCCAAGAATCATTGCAGCTTGCCACTGTGGAGCCGAGTACGAGACAGACTACTCAGCATCGATCGACACTCTCCTTGTGCCATCGATCGACAATACTCAGGACATATCGATCGACATTACTACAGAGGAATCGGTCGACAGTAGTCAAAGAGAATGGGCGAGAGACTACTACAATCCCGCTATGGCAGTACACACCATGCATACGGAGGAGTATGATGAAGATTATGAGGAAGAACAGGCTATAGAGCAAAAAGCGATTCTTGACGAGGAAGATAGACTTCTCCATCATTCCTCTTGGAAAAATAAGTCGCCATCGATCGACAGAGACGTTTCAACATCGATCGACACTCAGCTTCATCAACCAAACCGCCTCCGAGCATCGACCGACATCGCCTACTACCAATCGATCGACACTAACATCGACTATGCCCGAGACGGAGATTACTCAATTGGGAGTTGGGCAGATGATCGCTATCACGATAGCTTCGCAGTAGAGACATCATACCGTGATCAAGGAGATGATGAACTTCATGAGGGTTTCACATATGAGGAACTTCTCAACATGCAAAGACGCGATGCAACAAATCAGAAATGAGCAGAAGATGCTTGGGAAAGAACACGTTTCAGCCATCCGTTCGACAGAGCGAGCCGTCCATCGATCGACATCAACCATATAACATCGATCGACATTCGTCCAAAACCAAAACCCACTGTAAGCGCAAAACCTAAATTTGATAACCAATATCTAACACCAGACAAATTTGGGATTTTCAGAGACCCAGATGGGTACGCAAAAGCAATAGATGGTCGTACACTGCACGTATCTCGAGAGGATATTGCAGACATCCTTCAGACAGCCAATGGAGCAGACAACCTCTTCGTGCAACAACACAAAATTCCAGAAAACCAACAGAAGGTTGCAAAGGAGTTCCATGACACAACTGGTGGCATAGATAAATGCTTCAAAGAAAAGTCTTGACATCCTACTCGACCATCGATCGACGTGGACGTCCCAACATCGGTCGACAGACATCCAGAATTTGGCAGAAGGGCTTTTGATTTTTTTGGTACTAGGAAATTCTACTGGGAAGAGAAGGATGAGTATGGAATCTACAGAAATGATCAGGGATACACCAGAGATGTAGATGGACACACCATTCGTGTTCACAACAATGATATCAGAAGATTTCTGGAAAGAGCTTCAAGAGATGAGCCAAACTACATCTGTCCACCGGAACATGCTAGTTCATTCACACAAACCAAGCTAGTACCAGAGATCTACACCAAGGACGAGATCAATGAGATGTTCTATGGAGTCTACGGAGAACAAGAGAAGAACAAAGGAGATTTCCGGATGAAGCTTGATGGTGTCTACTCTGCATTGAATGATAGTATCAGTTGGTGATTGACTATGGATTTGACCCGTTTTCATCCATAGTCTATAGAGGTTTTTACTAATATTTATATTATTATAGAGTCTATTTATTATATTTATAAGATCAGTAATGTTTTGGAGATAGGTGATGATTTTGGAGCATTTTGGAGATATTTGGAGCAAGCACCCGAGATGACCATCGAGATCGACAATCGGTCGATATTGGAGAGCTAGAATCGATCGATACACAAGTCATGGTATCGATCGATAGCGAAGCGCTCAGAAGCCCGTTTGGTCACAGCCGACTTGAAGCCCAAGACTTCACAATTTTACAAGATTGCCCCTGAAGTGTTTTACCCTAATTATATAAGCTTTGCCGCCATGTTAGAGGCCAAGTGTGCTTTCTTTGTGTTTCATTATTTTATTGATAGATTAGAGAGAAGATCCAAAGTTGTAATTTGTGGTTGGAACTCCATTGATATTTATCTTATTTATTCTATGAAGTTTTTATACCTAACTATTGTTATGAATTGCTTAGCCATGTCTGAGTAGTTCTCTTGTTAGATTTTAGGGTTTAAATAGGTTAGGAGGGATTATCCCCGACTATAGATTTCGAGTTGTGATAATCATCTTTAGAATTGTTCATTAATGCATGTGTCTAGATTAGCTACCTAGAACTTGCCCTAGGATTGATTGATAAATGCCATGGCTAATTCTCATCCTGAAAACATTCAAATTGAACTTTGTTTCTTGCTATGAGCAAGGCGAGAGCCGATCTAGTGAGCTTAGTAAGAATTCATTCGACCTGCGCATAAAGCTTGACTAGAGCGCGTCGATCGATATCATACTTGAATAATCGATCGACGGTGCAAAAGGTGTATCGATCGATCCCCCCATTGGAATCCCGATCGAAACTTTCTATTGATCAATATAACGAGAGTTGAGATCATAGATCTAGTTAATAGTCAACAAGTCAATGCTCGCAAAGGCCGAAAGACTTGTTGATCAAATAGTTAAGCTTTACATTATCATGCATGCAACTCATTAGGAATCTATAGGATTTTAATTCCAACTTTCCTGAATAAAAACCCTAAGTCTAGCTATTTCCTTTTTAAGCCCCAAAACCCCAAAAACCTGCTATTGAACAAACACTTGTTCAATATAAAACTGCAATTACTTTCAAAACTCTTAAAAACATCTTGCTTAACAAATCATATTATAATCTCAAGGTTCCCTAGCTCCCTGTGAATTCAATCCCTAAATACTACAACTCGGCCTCTTATTTGAGAGAGTATAAATCACTTCTTAGGGTAATTTGAGTGGTATCAGTTGGCTAACTACTTGCATGGAAGAGATGAGGCACAACATCGCCAGAATTCAGCGTGCGACCGACGTTTCTCGCCCTACATCGATCGACAGACATCGACCAGCCTCGATCGACAGTCGCCTAACAGCATCGATCGACAACCGCTTACCAGCATCGATCGACAACCGCTTACCAGCATCGGTCGACGACAACCTACCACACTCACATATGATGAAGTCTCAACCAGATTTTCATAGCAGGGTAGAGAAAGACCAGTTGGTAGAAGGGGTCTACAAAGCTCTGGAAACAACAGAAGAGAGGCTTGATCGTAACTTCAACCAAAACTCGTAGTAAAGAAACCCTACAACAACAGCTACAGCCACAACAGGAATTTTGGAAGTGCCTACTACCAGAAGCCACCGCCGCCTACTCAAGAGAGCAAGATTGAACACCTAACAGCATCGATCGACAACCGCTTACCAGCATCGGTCGACGACAACCTACCAGCATCGGTCGACGACAACCTACCACACTCACATATGATGAAGTTTCAACCCGATTTTCATACCAGGGCAGAGAAAGACCAGTTGGTAGAAGGGATCTACAGAAACTCCTTTGAAAATAGGCGTAACTTCAACCAAAACTCGTAGTAAAGAAACCCTACAACAACAACTACAGTCACAACAGGAATTTTGGAAGTTCCTACTACCAGAAGCCACCGCCGCCTACTCAAGAGAGCAAGATTGAAGAGATGCTCGATAGGGTTCTTGAGGCACAACAGCGAATGACAGTGGACTTCAATGGGAAGATAGATTCTGTCTACACCAACCTGAACACAAAGTTTGAGACTTTGAGCTCTCATGTGAAGAAGATGGAGATACAGGTTGTGAAGACTGGAGTTGCTATTAGGAGGCAGGAAGCTTCAACAAGAGGAGTAGGGGATGATGTGATGAAGCACCACGTGAATGCCATTATTGAGGATGACTTTTGGCAAGTGGTGAATGAATATAAGTTGTAAGAAGGCGATTTCGAGGTAGAAAGTTTGATGAGTTTCGGCGGGTCACATTGGTGTCGATCGACACCAACCACCGAGCATCGATCAACATACACCAATCATAATCGATCGACAGAAGTACCAGAGCATCAATCGACAAAACCTACGGCATCAACCGCATATTGCAATGCCATGAAGATTCTAACTCATGAGGAGTTCGCAGCAAAACACCCACATCCGCCCAGCCGTGACACCTACC
>NC_027753.1:9163450-9180844 GCF_000695525.1 Brassica oleracea var. oleracea
TACCTAGAACTTGTCCTAGGATTGATTGATAAAAGCGATAGCTAATTCTCATCCTGAAAACATTATAGTTGAACTTTGTTTCTTGCTATGAGCAAGGCGAGAGCTGATCTAGTGAGCTTAGTAAGCATTCATTCAACCTGCGCATAAAGATTGACTAGAGCGCGTCGATCGATATAATACTTGAATAATCGATCGACGGTGCAAAAGGTGTATCGATCGATACGCCCATTGGAATATCGATCGAAACTTTCTATTGATCAATATAACGAGAGTTGAGATCATAGATCTAGTTAATAGTCAACAAGTCAATGCTCGCAAAGGCCGAAAGACTTGTTGATCAAATAGTTGAGCTTTACATTATCATGCATGCAACTCATTAGGCATATATAGGATTTTAATTCCAACTTTCCTGAATAAAAACCCTAAGTCTAGCTATTTCCTTTTTAAGCACCAAAACCCCAAAACTCGCTATTGAACAAATACTTGTTCAATATAAAACTGCAATTACTTTTAGAACTCTTAAAAACATCTTGCTTAACAAATCATATTATAGTCTCTAGGTTCCCTTGCTCCCTGTGAATTTGATCCCTAAGTACTACAACTCGACCTCTTATTTGAGAGAGTATAAATCATTCCTTAGGGTAATTTGAGTGGTATCAGTTGGCTAACTACTTGTATGGAAGAGATGAGGCACAACATCGCCAGAATTCAGCGTGCGACCGACGTTTCTTGCCCTACATCGATCGATAAGACATCGACAAGCCTTGATCGGCAGTCGCCTACCAGCATTGATCGACAACCGCTTACCAGCATCGGTCGACGACAACCTACCACACTCACATATGATGAAGTCTCAACCAGATTTTCATAGCAGGGTAGAGAAAGACCAGTTGGTAGAAGGGGTCTACAAAGCTCTGGAAACAACAGAAGAGAGGCTTGATGGGAGATGTGATGACATCTATTTCCCAATGGATCTTAGCGTCAGTGCTTTGACTTCCAAGATAGAAGCTATACAAAGGGACTTGGCGGAGATTCAGAGTTATATTGCCCGTCGACCAGAAGCATCGGCATCGATCGATAGACGAAACAACAAATCGACCGACATTCATAGACAAACATCGATCGACCGACATTCATAGACAAACATCGGTCGACGAAGCTACAAACTGAGGGAGGCTAGTACAAAAGGTGACATCAGATATGTCTGATACACACAACCATGGAGCGGAGATCTCAGCTGACACATACACCACAGTTATGAGACCTCAGTTCAATCTCGAGAGTCTTGGAGATAGATTGCAGAAGATAGAAGATGCCACTACAATAATGAAAGACAAATGGTGCAGGGGAGATGAAGCAATGCGAGACTTCACTGGTACATGGTTCAACAAGCGCAAAGAAGAGATGGACACTTGTTTCCCAACAAGTGCCAGCTTTCAACATCACTAGCCCAATCACCTCCAAAGTCAAGCTAAATGACTATAACAAAGTGCTGAGTGGGAGACAACCCACTATTAGGTAACATTTATTTGGTTTTTATTAATCTATTATTATGTTGGTTTTTAATTATTGCAGATCATTATAAAAAAAAAGAAAAAAACAAAAATAGATCCGAGTAGACAATTGCCGTGAATATCGACCGACGAGACACTACCGACATCGATCGACAAAGCATCACCTGCCGCGACCGATATCAACATCCTTACATCGGTCGACATCAGTTTCGGTCTGGTATATCTTTCTAACTTGTTATATTGAGTCCTTATGATTTAATTATCACCATAACTCCGAGTAAATTTACACTGGGACAGTGTAGTTTAAGTCTGGGGGGAGGTTTACTGATATTAGTTTATTTATGAGTCTTATATATTTTCAAAAATAAGTTTTTATTGAGTCAAGAAGGGGATAATGAACTTTTTCAATTTTTACTTACTATCTAACCACTCTCTAGCACCATTCTTTGAGGTTATTGACTGCATGGTGTACTGAATGTAAACACCAAAGTGGATCACCTGCCAAATACATCCATGCTAGCTGAGAAAGTCTGAAGGAACCGAAGCTGACTTCCAACCTTAATCAATTCAACTTGCTTTTTTTGGGGCTTGGTATACATTGGATCTGATTCCTCTTTTAGGTCTGAAAGGTAGAAGTCTGTAAGTTTTTGGTTTCCTTTTCTCTTCTCTTTGGCATCTCAAAGATAAAAATTAATAATAAAAGCTTGAAATGATTTCCTGGAAGAGGTAGAGGGGTAGGAGCGTCTCTTGTGACCCCATTATTTTAAATCTGAAAGGAATGATCACACGTTGTGGAAACGAGGGGTAGGAGTGTCTCCTGTGACCCCATTATTCCCTACACTTTATCAAAAAAAAAATAGAGCTACAAAAGTAGAAAAGTCAATAAGATGAACAAGATGGCTATATCAGCATCAACATTTATTGAAATGGAAACTAATGAGATTCAGAGGAGAGAGATTATAGGGAGAGAAGGGCTTTTGATTTTTTCGGTACTAGAAAATTCTACTAGGAAGAGAAGGATGAGTATGGAATCTACATAGATGATTAGGGATACGCCAGAGATGGACACACCATTCGTGTTCACAACAATGATATCAGAAGACTTCTGGAAAGAGCTTCAAGATATGAGCCAAACTACAGCTGTCTCCCGGAAAATGCAAGTTCATTCACATAAACCAAGCTAGTACCAGAGATCTACACCAAGGACGAGATCAATGTGATGTTCTATGGAGTCTGCGGAGAACAAGAGAAGAACAAAGGAGATTTCCAGATGAAGGTTGATGGTGTCTACTATCCACTGAATGATAGTATCAGTTGGCTAACTACTTGCATGGAAGAGATGAGGCAAGACATCGTCATAATTCAGCGTGCGACCGACGTTTCTCGCCCTACCTCGATCGACAGACATCGACAAGCATTGATCGACAGTCGCCTACCAGCATTGATCGATAACCGCTCGCCAGCATCGGTCGACGACAACCTACCACACTCACATACGATGAAGTCTCAACCAGATTTTCACACCAGGGCAGAGATAGATCAGTTGCTAGAAGGGATCTACAGAGCTCTGGAAACAACAGAAGAGAGGCTTGATGGGAGATGTGATGACATTTATTTCCTAATGGATCTTAGCATTTGTGGTTTGACTTCCAAGGTAGAAGCTATACAAAGGGAGTTGGTGTAGATTCAGAGTTACATTGCCCGTCGACTAGAAGCATCCGCATCGATCGACAGACGCAACAACAAATCGACCGACATTCTTAGACAAACATCGGTCGACGAAGCTACAAACCGAGGGAGGCTAGTACAAAAGGTGACATCAGATATGTCTGATACACAAAACCATTGAGCGGAGATCTCAGCTGACACATACACCACAGTTATGAGACCACAGTTCAATCTCGAGAGTCTTGGAGATAGATTGCAGAAGATAGAAGATGCAACTACAATAATGAAAGACAAATGGCGCAGAGGAGATGAAGCAATTCGAGACTTCACTGGTACATGGTTCAACAAGCGCAAAGAAGAGATGGAGACTTGTTTCCCAACAAGTGCCAAATTTCAACATCACTAGCCCAATCACCTCCAAAGTCAAGCTAAATGACTATAACAAAGTGCTGAGTGGGAGGCAACCCACTATTAGGTAACATTTATTTGGTTTTTGTTAATCTATTATTTATGTTGGTTTTTAATTATTGCAGATCATTATAAAACAAAAACAAAAATAGATCCGAGTAGACGATTGCCGTGAATATCGACCGACGAGACACTGCCGACATCGATCGACAAAGCATCACCTTCCGCGACCGATATCAACATCCTTACATCGGTCGACATCAATTCCGGTCTGGTATATCGTTCTAACATGTTACATTGAGTCCTTATGATTTAATTATCACCATAACTCCGACCGAATTTACACTGGGGACAGTGTAGTTTAAGTCTGGGGGGGGGGAGGTTTACTGATATTAGTTTATTTATGAGTCTTATATATTTTCAAAAATAAGTTTTTATTGAGTCAAGAAGGGGATGATGAACTTTTTCAATTTTTACTTACTATCTAACCACTCTCTAGCACCATTCTTTGAGGTTATTGACTGCAGGGTGTACTGAATGGAAACACCAAAGTGGATCACCTTCCAATAACATCCATGCTAGCTGAGAAAGTCTGAAGGAACCGAAGCTGACTTTCAACCCTAAACAATTCAACTTGCTTGTTTTGGGGCTTGGTATACATTGGATCGAATTCCTCTTTCGGGTAAGAAAGGTACAAGTCTGTAAATATTTGGTTTCCTTCTCTCCTCTCTTTGGCATCTCAAAGATAAAAAGATAATAAAAGATTGAAATGATTTCCTGGAAGAGGCACAGGAGTAGGAGTGTCTCTTGTGACCCCATTATTCTAAATCTGAAAAGAATGATCACACATTGTGGAAACGAGGGGTAGAAGTGTCTCATGTGACCCCATTATTCGCTACACTTTGTCAAAAAAAAAGAGCTACAAAAGTAGAAAAGTCAATAAGATGAACAAGATGGCTATATCAACATCAACATTCATTGAAATTGAAACTGATGAGATTCAGAGAAGAGAGATATAGGGAGAAAGGAAACTAGAATAAGACTACCTATTTACTCAGATACCTGCTAGGGTAAGAGTCCATGTGTCCCTTGATCGATACTCCCAAGATTTAGCCTACACATTTATATGCATAAATGAAATCAGTGAAGGGTATGTCAGGCGGAATCAGCTAAGCTGTGGGTTGAAAGGTTTGGTTGCTAAGCTGAGGTCTAGTACATGAAGTGCCTCTAAAGTTGGCACTGATCTGATGTGGCTTGCAACATTGCAGAGGTAAAAGTAGTAAGTTTAAAATTGTGTGAGTCCCTGCTGTTTTCAAAACTCTTTCAGAGAGTCTGCCTGTAGGTTTTGCTTGAGGACAAGCAAAAGGGTAAGCCTGGGGGAGTTGATAGACCATGGATTTGACCCACTTTCACCCTTGGTTTATAGGTGTTTTTAAAACTAATTATTATATTATAGAGTCTATTAATTATATTTATAAGATCAGGAGTGATTTGGAGATAAATGATAATTTTGGAGCATTTGGGAGATATTTGGAGCAAGCACCCGAGATGACCATCGAGCTCGACCATCGGTTGATACTGAGGGAGAAATATCGATCGATGTTCACATCAGAACATCGATCGATAGCGAAGCACGCAGAAAGCCCGTTTGCTCAAAGCCGACTTGAAGCCCAAGTCTTCACCAATTTACAAGATTACCCCTAGCGAGTTTTAACCTAATTATATAAGTTTTGCCACCATGTTAGAGGCAAAGTGCGCTTTTCTTGTGTTTTCTTGTTTTACTATTTTCAGCAAAGATTTTCTAGGATTTTGATAGATTGGAGAGAAGATCCAAAGTTTTATCTGTGATTGGAACTCCATTGATATCTATTTACTATTCTAATGAAGTTTTCTTACCTAATTGTTGTTATGAATTGTTTGGCCATGTATGAATAGTTTCTTTGTTAGATTTTAGGGTTTAAATAGGTTATGAGGGATTATCCCCAACTATAGATTGCTGAGTTGGGATATTAATCATTAGGATTGTCATTAATGCATGATTCTAGATTAGCTACCTAGAACTTGCCCTAGGATTGTTAGATATAAGCGATAGCTTCAATCTCATCCTGAAACCATTCTAATTGAGCTAAGATTATTTCTAGAGTAAGGCGAGAGCTGATCTTGTCATGTCCCCGTTCCTGGAACTTGACATGGGACATAGACGTTTAAACAGTAACGGGACTGCTTTGGTTCAGATCATGGGATTTAATCGTGAACAGGCTGTAATGAAGTGAATGATCAGGATGGATCATGAGAAAACTAAGTCTATGTCTGAAAATAGACCAAGGGACTTAGTAGGATTGAATAAGATGAAGAGAGTAAGCTGGACGAGTGATGAGACAGCTGGACGATGCGAGAAGGAAGCTCAGTCAGCTGGGCGAAGCTCGGGCAAGCTCAGTATAGCTCACATCAAGTTCGGCTAGCTCAGCTAGCTTGACTACTAGCTCGCTCAGCTGGGAGCCAGTTCAACTAAGCTGGATGGAGTGTTGGAAGATCGTACCAGTGTCTCAGTTCTGGGCGGTTACCGGGCCGGTTGGTTGGCCAAGGATGGCTATGGGCCGGTGGGATCTTCTGGTCAGGCCATGGGCATGGGAAATCCGTGTGGGCTTGTTTTGGACTTGTCAAGGAGTGGTTTGACAGTTTCAGGGCGTGTGGTAACTGCCATAGACGAATGGGTGTGATCTGGTCCATTGATTAAATCAATGGCCAGAAATGATACCGAAGGGATGCAATGGTTAAGAAGTAACCACCCCTTCTTCTATATAAGGAGGGAAAGTCCGTGCCTGTGCAGGCACGCCAAGGCTTCCTCCTTCACCCTGAAACACAAAGAAAAACAGATAAAAGACAAAGAGTTGGTCGGATTCAACATCCAACCCCAAGAGTGGTGTGAAGGCCACAAATAGACAGTTTTGGGAGAGATCAAAGGGGAAGTTATGAACGACCCTTTGATGGGTTTTGATTCATGTTAATAAAGCCCAAAGCATCCTACAGGGCCTGAGAACACATGCAAATAGTCAGGGAAGAAGAGGAATGGCCGGATTCCACTTCCTATGGCCAAGATAGCCTTAAGGGGAGAGGTGCGTGGAAAGGCAGTTTCATGGGAGTTGGGAACGACCATGTGATGGTGTTTGATCATGGGTGATCACGTCCTAAGCTTCCTATACAGCCTGGGAACACACGCAAATATCCAGGAGAGAAGGGAGAAGGCCAGACTCCACTCTTAATGGCATGAACAGCCTTGACGGTGGATGCAGTGTAGGAAGTGGTTTCATGGGAGTTCCATGGAATGGATGATGGGTGCGACCCATGAATGGATCTTATCAATACTGGAAGTATATGATAAGGATTGATAGAGGCCTGCACTGGAGGAACATGGCCGAATGATAGACCATGGATTTTACCTACTATTAGCCATGGTTTATAAGTATTTTTAGATACATTTATTATTATATAAAGTCTATTTAGAGTATTTACATGTCCAGGTGCCATTTGAAAGGAAATGATGTATTTGAAGCTATTTAGAGATCTTTTGAGCTTCCCTGGAAGTAAGAGATGGTCGACGGTCGCAGCTCAATATCGACCGATAGTCACCACCAAATATCGATCGATGTCAAGTCCCTTGTATCGATCGATTATGAAGCCATCCGAGAGTTAATGACAAATTAGGGTTTTGTACTGTTTTAGGGGCAGACTTGCCTAGAGACCTTAGAGAACTAGTTTGGAGGAGGCAAGAAGCCACCACTGAAAGAGGAGAGCTTAGGATTGGAGAGATAGATCATCTACTGCAAAACAGATAAGATCTTGAACTCCCTTGCTGTCATTATTTCTGTTACTTTTGCTATTTTGTTTATTTAAGTATTATTCAGACCATCATAACTATGTGTTCCATGAATATGTCTGAGTAGTCTTTACTGTTAGATTTAGGTTTCTCAAATAGGGTGATAAATGTAATACTGACACAACAATTGTTAGGATGTTTAGAAATATAGTTTAATCATCTAGTTATGCATTAAAGCTAAGTTTAGGATTGATCACCCTTTAAACTTAGATCCTAGGATTAATTGGGATCAAGCCATTGCTTGACCCAATACCTGAAAATAGGTAGAATGATCTAACTGACTAGATACAGATGAGAGTTGGTCTAGTGAGTTAGAGAATACAAATCAAACCAGTCCGTAAAGCTTTCTGGAAGAAGTATCGATCGACACGGCGATAGCCCTGTCGATCGATATTTTGAAAGGTGTATCGATCGATATGCCCATTGGATTATTGATCGACACTTTCTCGCGACCAAAATAACGAGAGTTGAGGTCCGAGATCCAGATTAGATAATCAAACAGATTATACTTTAGTTTGAATTCAAGGACAATTAATATTAATACACTCCTAATTTCCCAAATTAAGTATTATTTATCATACCTGAGAATATACCTGAATCTAGCTACTTCAACCCACTGTTAACAAACTCAAAACAATCAATCGAGCAATAGACTTGCTCACCAACCAATTTACTGCTTTAAAACCCATAAATCATTTAATCTAGATTTATTTCAAGACCATAATCTATTGTGTAATCCTAGAGTCTATGTGGATTCGATCCCTAAGTACTCCATCAAAACCTCTTATTTGAGAGAGTAATTCACTCCTGAGGGTAATTTGAGTGATATCACCGACCATAATAAGGAAAGGCACATGATCTAATCATATCATGTATAAGGTAACCGATTTTATAATTACTTTCCAGTTTATATTTCTGTCTCTTGTGGTGTGATCAAGGCCAAGTATGGCACGCCCCTTGAAGACCATATATTGTGATGTAAACTATGTTTACATAATGTAGTCTGTTGGATCAGACTTGATGGCACGGAACCATGGCCTTAGCCGGTTCAGGAATGATGTCCATGGCCTTAGTCGGGCTGTTCATGGTCAGGATCCATATGATCCGGGTCGATTCATTGGATTCTGATTATGGAAATGTCTTAGTTGGGATTTATCATGAGTTTTAGTGAATTTTAATTAGTTGTTGGAGTACTTTCAAAATTGGTCAGATTTGGGCCTGATGAGTAATTTGATGTTTAGATAAGGAACTAACCATGCAATGATAGATCCTTGTGTTAGGTTATCTGATCATATGCTTGTGTGTTGTGATATGTTTCTCACTTATGATCATTGATCATAAGGAATGTTAGTTATCAACCTTGGTGTTGGTAAGCTACGTGCAAAGAATTGGCTAAGAGCCATATAAAGAAGAGTATAGCTAGTACTTGGTGGTGTGGACCATAAGTACTGAGCCGTGTGTTATCTGATCTTGGGCAAGGATGGACGACCTGATCCATTAGTGATGGAATAAGGTGTTTGCTCTGATTGATCAAAGGATGCACCGGATGTTAGAGCAAGACTGATCGGCTCCGTTGGGACAAGGTTCCAATGCTGGATGGGTAAGTGTGAAGACTCATCAGTTCTGAGTCATGTATGGTGGTTGGTTGATTGACTTAGGATCTGATGGGCATTACTAGTCCATGAGAGGAATTGGCATTGTTAGCCCATGGGCTGGACTTGGTATCATAAGCTGATAAGCAAAAGGATGTTGGATGATGCATGAGTCGGTAAGGGCCAAATGCATGTCCTTAGCTATTTGAAGACTTCTCAAGGGTTACTTAAGTCTGTGGGGATGGTTAGCTGAATGACTAAGTACCTAAGGGAGTTGTTTGAAGAGTAAAGGAGCTGGACGCAGTATATGGCAGCTGGCCATAGCTTGGTCTTAGCCCAGTTCGAGTGTGACAGCTCGATCAGCTGGTCTATGAGTTCATTCAGCTAGAGCAGCTGGGTCGATGAGCTAACAAGCTCCGTGGATGTGGCTAAGGTACGATGTAGCAATACTTGTATAGATCTAGATAGAATGGTTTAGGGGAATGGAACCTCAGATTCGTATGAGTTGATTCTGGTTTAGGATCGACCTTTGAGTTAGTTGGTAGTTGGGTAGACTTACCACAGCTGAGGTGATTCGACCGGACGAGTATTAGATTGGATTTAGTCCAATGGTTAAGTAGAGAATATCTGCTGTATATGAGTTATAATGATCTAAACTAGGAAAAGACTATGGTAGTCTTGAGAAAAGATCTGAGTTAGCCCTCACCTATGGGTAATGATGTAAATAAAGGGTGAACATTTTGAGAGGTTCGGTCAGGGTATGGACCGAGCGACCTGAGGCATCGACCGCAGCCTAGTCGGCCGGGATCGGGTCTTACAGATCTAGTGAGCTTAGTGAGCATATTCAACCCGCGCATTAACGCTTGACCAATAGCATCGATCGATATTCAAATAGGATAATCGATAGACGTTGCGAATAGTGTATCGATCGATATTCATATAGAATTGTTGGGGTTAAAAACGGACACGACGAAGTTAACATCCTAATATCCGTAAAACTCAGCATGAACGCTTTTACGAAAAGTAATCTTCATAAATAAATCTTTACGAAGAACTTTGTGGTGAAATCTTGCACTAATCTCAGTTGATTCATCGAAACTAAACACCCATAGTCCAAGAACACGTTCATAAAACGTCAGAAAAGGATCCAAACATGGTCGCCACGTAGCGACCGGTCCACGAACAAGCTGGTCGCTATGTAGCGACCAACCAAGCCACTCGGTCGGTCGCTACGTAGCGACCGACCCGCAATCGAGCCGGTCGCTACGTAGCAACCAACCAAGCCACTCGGTCGGTCGCTACTTACCGACCGACCAAACCTTTTGTTAGCGACCGATCCAGCGCAGACCAGGTCGCTACTTAGCGACCGAACTGTCTCGGACGTCGATCAGCAGGTACGAACCAAATCCGTGCATTCTCGTCTGTTCCTCAATGCGAGCCCCATGTACCGCAGCCATATCATTTCTCACATCATTCCGATCAAAGTTACTGTTGAAACTTTACGATAAAAACCGCGAGAACTTGTTTTTGTCGAAAAGAAAATCGTAACAAACGTTTCATGTCGAAAGACGGCCCAACGAGGTCTAAAACGCGACTACAAGCCCACTTACAATTCTTTAAGAATGAGCTCGTAGATACTATGGTGGTTTATGTTTTTTATTTTATAAAAACAAATATAAAGATAAGTTTCCGTAGAAAAAATGTTAAGTTTCCGTGGATAAACATGAAGATCGGAAAAAATGGAATATCTCCATTTTTTCACTTAAGACGGTTTAAGGGCAGGAAGGGAAAAGCTAAAACCAACCTTGGAGGAGTATATAAGGAGTCCTAGGCGGGAGGCACAAAGGGAGAATTTTTTTCAGAGCAAACTTAGTACTTAGAGCAATTTTAGGCAACTTTCCGTTTTTGTTATTCGAACTGCGACTCAATTAGGTCTTGTAGTCTTAGGGTTTTAGAACTAGTAATCTCGCCGATATCTCTTGTAGCCCAGGCTCTTACCTTGTTGTAACGCTCAAACGCGGATTCGGAATAAGATCTATTTTTCTCTCTTTTTGATTTCTTATATTTCTCGTCTTTATTTCGTGTTCTGATTGCTTGGTGTGTGGTTTAGAAGATATCCGGGACCTCTGGGAAATTAGGGTTTTCCTAACTTTCCTTATTTAAACGGAAATCGACAGTGTGAATTTCCGTTCCGTTTCTGCGGCCAGCACAACAGCTAACGCCGGGACGCTCGAGGAGTTCAAAAAGATGTTCTCTGCCTACGAAAAGAGGTCGGAGGAACAGGAAAAACTCGTGGATACCTTGACGAAAAAGGTCGAAACCTTAACGACAAAAACCCGTGCAGTCCTCCCTCGCGGATCTACAAAAATCTGCGGAAGAAAACTCGACTTCACAACTCCACTCGACAAGCCTGGAACGTCGTGATATCACTCAAATTACCCTAAGGAGTGATTTATACTCTCTCAAATAAGAGGTCGAGTTGTAGTACTTAGGGATCAAATTCATAGGGAGCTAGGGAACCTAAGAAATCTAATATGATTTGTTAAGCAAGATGGTTTTAGAGATTTAAATGTAAATTGCAGTTTTATATTGAACAAGTATTTATTCAATAGATTGGTTGAGGTTTTGGTGCTTAAAAGGAAATAGTTAGACTTAGGGTTTTATTCAGGAAACTTGGGATTATAATCCTACAGATGCCTCATGAGTTGCATGCATGATAATGTAAAGCTCAACTACTTGACCAACAAGTCAATCAGCCCTCTCATATTTTGACTTGTCTATTAACTAGATCTAATGATCTCAACTCTCGTATGTCGATCACTAGAAAGTGTCGATCGATAATCCTATAGGGATATCGATCGATACTCCTTTTGCTCCGTCGATCGATTATTCAATAATGATATCGATCGGCGCGCTTCTAGTTATGCTTTATGCGCGGGTTGAATGGTGGCTTATTAAGCTCACTAGATCAGCTCTCGCCTTGCTCATAGCAAGAAAATTAGCTCAGTTAGATTTTTTTCAGGATGAGAATGAAGCTCTCGCTTGTATCAATCAATCATATGACAAGTTCTAGGTAGCTAATCTAGAAACATGCATAATGAACAATCCTAATGATAATTATCACAACTCAGCAATCTATAGTTAAGGCTAATCTCTCCTAACCTATTTAAACCCTAAAATCTAACAATGAAACTAATCAGACATGGCCAAGCAATTCATAACATCAATTAGGTAAGAAAAATTCATTAGAATAGTAAATAGATATTGATGGAGTTCCAATCACAAAATATAACTTTGATCTTCTCTCCAATCTATCAAAATCGTAAAAACCTTTGCTGTGAAAATAATAAAACAAGAAAAACACACTTTGCCTCTCACATGGTGGCAAAGCTTATATCATTAGGTTAAAACTAGTCAGGGGTAATCTTATAAAATGGTGAAGACTTGGGCTTCAAGTCGGCTATGACCAAACAGGCTTTCTACGCGCTTCGACATCGATCGATGTCAAGACATGAACATCGATCGATTATTTCTCTCCAATATCGACCGATGGTCGAGATCGATGGTCATCTCGGGTGGTTGCTCCAAAAATCTCCAAAATGCTCCAAAATCATTACTTATCTCCAAATAACTCCTGATCTTATAAATATAATAAACAGACTCTATAATAGAATAATTATTAGTAAAAACACCTATAAACCATGGATGAAAATGGGTCATATCCATAGTCTATCAACTCCCCCAGACTTACCAGTTTGCTTGTCCTCAAGCAAAACAAACAGGAAGTCTCTCCGAAAGAGGTTTAAAATAGCAGGGACTCACATGATTTAAAACTTAGAATCATCACCTCTACAAAATTGCAATCCACATCTAAGAAGTCCTGATCACAAAAGCACATTATACCATATCCTAGCTTAGCAACCAAATTCATCTAACGAACAACTTAGCAAATCTTGTCTGACATTCCCCTCTACAAAACTCATTTCTTAGCATACATAAAAGTGCAGACTTTACCTTGAGAGTATCGATCACATGATGCAAGGATTTTCAAAAAAGTATCTGGACCTGCAGGTAAAGTCTTCTTATGTGCAAGATCATTGACCAAGATTGGACAGGCTTCCATGACTCAAGCCTTAATGGTGGTTGCCACCAAGTCCTGTTCACTTCTTTTTGATCTATATCCTAGGATTATTTGTGAAGCAAGCCTTAATGGTTGTAGCCACCAAGTCCTGTTCTAATCCTTTACCTATGGAATTCTTATGAAGCAGGCTTTAATAGTTGTAGCCACAAAGTCCTATTCGAATTCCTTCCTAATAAATCTCTATATATATTATAAATCTTTTTTTGGTTTTTATAATTCGAAAATAGAGAGAGAAAGGGTGATAAATCTATCTACACAAGGCTTTACCTTCCAGACTTGTTTGGAGAATCTGATCCCCATGTATACCAAGCCCCAAGACAAGTAGTTGTGTCAAGTTTAGTGTTGGAGGTCAACTTTGGTTCCTTCAAAACAATCTCAGCAAGAGTGGAAAGTTGACATGTTGATCTACTTTAGTATCTTTAGTACTATCTAAAATTAGTAAGTCTAGAATGGTGCTAAAGAGTGGTTAGATATCAAGCAAAAATCTAAAAGTTCATAATCTCCTTCTTGACTCAATAATAACTTATTTTGAAAAGCATTTTAATAAGACTAATAAGTAAATAAATATCATTAAACCTCCCCCATACTTAAACTACACTGTCCCCAGTGTAAATTGAGTCGGAGTTATGGTTAGAACTAAATCATAAGGACTTAATGTAACAAGTAAGAACAATATACCAGACCGGAATGGATGTCGACCGATGTAAGGATGTTGATATCGGTCGTCGCAGGTAAGGCTATGCCGATCGACGTCGACAGTTTCTTGTCGGTCGATACTCACGGCAATCGTCTACTCGGTTCTTCTTTTTTTTTTTAATGACCTGCAATAATTAAAACCAACATAAATAGTATATTAATAAAAACTTAATAAATATTACCTAATAGTGGGTTGCCTCCCACTTAGCGCTTTATTATAGTCATTTAGCTTGACTTTGGAGGTGATTGGGCTAGTAGTGTTAAAAACTGGGACTTGTTGGAAAACAAGTATCCATCTCTTCTTTGCGCTTGTTGAACCATGTACCAGTGAAGTCTCTCATTGCTTCATCCCCTCTGCACCATTTTTCTTTCATTGTTGCAGTTGTGTTTTCCATCCTCTGCAATCTTTCATCAAGACTCTCAAGGTTGAACTGATGTCTTCTAATTGTGGCGTAAGTGTCAGCTGAGATCTCCTCTCCATGGCAATGTGTGTCGGACATGTCTGATGTAATCTTTGGTACTAGCCAGCCTCAGTTTGTAGCGTCGTCGACCGATGTTCGATGATGAATGTCGGTCGATTTGTTGTTGTGTCTATCGATCGATGACGATGCTTCTGGTCGACGGGGAATGTAACTCTAAATCTCCACCAATTCCCCTTGTATAGCTTTAATCGTGGAAGTCAAAGCACTAATGTTAAGATCCATTGGGAAATAGATGTCATCACTGTTGGGGTCAAAAATGGTTATTTCCAAATCAACGGCTATGATTATTTCTTATTCACGGATTTCTCGCAAAAGATTCACTGAAAGAAAGATCGCAAGTGAACGAACGAGCGAATCCCGCACAAAAGCCACTCGCCGGAGAGCTGAACAACCACGCGGGTCAGCTCGCCGGTGAGCTCAACCATCACGTCGGTCAGCTCGCCGGCGAGCTTAACCGATGTGTGGTTATACTCGCCCGGCGAGCTCAAAAATCACGCCGGTCAGCTCGCCGGCGAGTTCGGCCGTCACGCTAGTCGGCTCGCTCGGCGAGCTCGACCTGATCCCGGCCTGTCCGACTTACTTCGACTCCCGTATCGTCTGTATAACTGTGATATCCGACCTTCGGGACCATATAATTCTCGTTTCGTTTTGATAAAAGTTATTCTCGAAGTGTTATGACTAAAACCGAGAAATCGTATAAACGTCAAAAGGCCTAAGAACGGTCCGCAAGGATCCAAACTGGTCTAGAAGCCCATCTACGCTCTCAGAAAGGATTCGAGTCCATAAAAGTTATGACGATAAATGCTAAGTTTCCAAAGATAAATGTAAAGATTCGAGGATAACTCTCAAGATCGACGAAAAATGGAATATTCCCAAAAGAGATAGACTTGGGCCCGAAGGCGAAGGATGGGCCACCGACCTAGAGCGACTATATAAGGAGAGCAGGAACAGAAGAAAAGGGGATCCGAGAATTTAGAATTAGAGAACTTAGGGCTTAGGTGGTTAGACTAGCACGACAAGGCTTAGGACGTCTTGGCCGCCTCTTGTCCTGTTGTTCCGATAGTTAGCATATCTCTACTCCTCTCGGAGAAATATTGTATTCATACTATTTAATAAAACGCCTTTGAGCGATTATGTATCTTTTCATCGTTCTAAAGTGATTACGCAAAGAATTCAGACCTTCAAGGAAAAACGGGTTCACTCGGTTTTCCTCCATTATTATTTATTATAATCGACGTTGTCAATTTTGGTTCCCACAGTTTGGCGCTAGAAGGAGGGGGGATGACGAATTCTCTAACTCAAAAATCACTTAACGATAAAAGACACAGGATGTCCGCTCCAGCAGCTAACGATGTCGTTTCTTTCAAGGACCGGGCAACGGCCGATCAGGCCAAACCCCACAACGATCTCCTTGTCATCGATCTGATGATCCAGGACATCGACATAGCGAGAGTGTTTGTCGACACCGGATGCTCAGCCAATATTATCTACAAAAGCACCCTCGAAAGTATGGAGATCGATCTGTGCGCAGTTACGGAAGGACCCAGCCTGATATTCGGACTCTCGGGAGATGCTACTATGACTCTCGGCTCGATCAACCTCGTTGTTAAAGCCGGGAGAGTCATCAAAGTCACAAAATTCTTACTTATCGACCGCCCAACATCGTACAACGCGATCGTCGGTACTCCATGGCTGAATTCCATGCGAGCGATCCCTACGACATTCCATCTGTGCCTTAAGTTTCCAACCCCTCGTGGAGTCAAAACTATACAAAGAGACCGCAGGATGTCCCAAGTATGTTTCGCCGCCGAGTTAAAAAGAAAGAACTTTGCGATCAAAACTTCCCATAAAAATAAAAGAAAGCTGACTCTCGATGAGAACGCCCCGGAACGAGACTCGGAAGTCTTCTGGCAATCTCAAAGGGCCAAAGCCCTAGAAGGGAAACGCGAACCGACTTGCGAACCGGTAATTTCGATCTGCCTCGATGAATCCTCTCCGGAGCGATGCATCGAGATTGGAGCCAACCTTCGCGAGCCACTAAAGACAGAGCTCATCGCCTGTCTCAAAAAGAACCTCAATGCGTTCGCTTGGGCCGCGGAAGATATGCCAGGGATCGATATCGGCATAACGTGTCATGATCTTAACAACGATCCGACCTACAAACCCGTCAAACAAAAAAGGCGGAAGCTAGGACCGGAGCGTGCCACCGCGGTAAATGAGGAAGTCAAAAGACTCCTGAAGGTTGGATCAATAACAGAAGTTAGGTATCCAGACTGGCTCGCTAACCCGGTCGTGGTCAAAAAGAAAAACGACAATGGCGAGTATGCGTCGATTTCACCGATCTCAACAAGGCCTGTCCAAAGGATTGCTTCCCACTCCCGCACGTCGACCGACTGGTCGAAGCAACAGCAGGGAACAAACTTTTATCATTTATGGATGCCTTCTCCGAGTACAATCAGATCATGATGAATCCCGACGATCGTGAGAAAACTGCGTTCATCACCGATCGGGGAACATATTGCTACAAAGTAATGGCTTTCGGTCTCAGGAATGCAGGTGCCACTTACCAGCGACTTGTCAATCGAATTTTCTCCGAACAGCTCGGCAAGACTATGGAGGTATACATCGATGACATGCTCGTAAAGTCTCTTGACGAGCACGACCACGTCTCCCATTTGGAGGAGTGCTTTGCAAGACTTAACGCCCACAACATGAAACTGAACCCTGCAAAGTGTAGATTCGCGGTGGCATCAGGAGAATTTCTCGGGTACCTAGTCACGTGTCGTGGGATCGAAGCCAATCCTACGCAGATAAACATGTTAATAGAGATGGTCTCGCCAAAGACGAAACGGGAAGTCCAAAGGCTAACCGGAAGAGTCGCGTCCTTGAACCGTTTCATCTCGCGCTCGACGGATAGGAGTCTTCCTTTCTACGACACGCTAAAAGGGAATAAGAAGTTCGAATGGTCGGAGGAATGTGAGAAAGCTTTCCAACAGCTAAAACGTTACCTGGCCAC
>NC_027753.1:9181090-9183708 GCF_000695525.1 Brassica oleracea var. oleracea
TCTCACCACCTTCCCCCTGCGAACGATCTTGCACAGTACGAGTCAGTCAAGACGACTCGCAAAATGGGCAATCGTACTAAGCGAGTACGACGTGGAGTACCGCCCAAGAACCTGCGCAAAATCTCAAGTACTAGCGGACTTCTTGGTAGAATTGCCCACGGGGGATATGATAAACATGGAACCGGACTCAGCCTGGATCCTTCATGTCGATGGATCATCGTCCAAACAAGGATCCAGGATCGGAATCCGGCTCACGTCTCCGACCGGCGAAGTCTTGGAACAGTCGTTCCGATTGGAATTCCATGCGTCGAACAAGGAGGCCGAATATGAAGCACTCGTCGCAGGATTATGATTAGCCCATGGGCTTAAGATCCGCAACATTCACGCTTACTGTGACTCTCAGTTAGTCGCAAATCAGTACAGCGGAGAATACGAAGCGAGGGACGAAAGAATGGATGCATATCTAAAACTCATCCAAGACCTCTCCCGAGACTTCAACCACTTCGCCCTCACTAGGATTCCTCGCTCGGAAAACACTCAGGTGGATGCCTTGGCCGCACTCGCATCAAGTTCGGATTCTGGACTAAGACGAGTAATCCCCGTCGAGTTCATCGAACACCCAAGTATCGGACCACCAGTGTTCGCCAATTTGATTTGAGCACAAATCGAAAATGCGGAGGAAGTCGAAGACCCACCAGAAAAAAACGTGGATCAGTCGGAATACGGCTGCGACAGCCCATGGCTAGAGCCAATCCGAGCATACATAATCAACGGAACGCTTCCCATTGAGAAATGGGGGGCCCGCAAAATCAAGACCCAGGCCGCGCGATATGTAACGGTAGAAGGAGAAATCTACAAATGGAGATTCTCCGGCCCACTCATGACCTGCGCCGAAGGCGAAAAAGCAACAAGATTAATGGAGGAGGTTCATTCCAGATCATGTGGGAACCACTCCGGCGGAAGATCTCTCGCCGTAAAAATAAAACGCCATGGTTATTACTTGCCAACTATGATCAAAGACTGCGAGAAGTTCACACGAAAGTGCGAAAAATGCCAAAGGCACGCGCCGACAATCCATCAAACCGCGGAAGTCCTCTCGTCCATCTCGTCTCCGTATCCCTTCATGCGATGGTCCATGGATATCGTCGGGCCATTACACAACTCGAAGCAGAAACGCTTCCTTCTGGTCCTTACAGATTTCTTCTCAAAGTGGGTAGAGGCAGATTCCTACGCAAGTATCAAAGACGTACAAGTCGAGAACTTCGTATGGAAGAACATCATCACCAGACACGGGGTCCCTTACGAAATTGTGACAGACAACGGATCTCAGTTCATCTCTACCCGATTCGAAGCATTCTGCGAGAAGTGGAAGATACGACTGACCAAGTCGACTCCCAGATATCTGCAGTGCAATGGCCAGGCAGAGACCATCAACAAAACCGTCCTCGACGATTCAAGAAAATCCAAAATTTTGGCCAGCACCTCCAAACAGCCTTTGGAAGTAGCTCGATTCATGCCAAGACAAGTCATATAAGCCGATAACACTTCGCGGACTTTATATCGGTACGAATCAGGTAGAAATCGCAAACAGGCAAAATGAAAGCCAACTTGTCATCGCATAGCCTTAGTCCGAAAGTAAACCTAGGTCTTGTCCTAAACCCAGTCTTGATGGATCCTAACATCTCAAAGGCATAATATCGACATCCCGATAAGAGATCCCAAAACTTGTCTCTTCACTTAAGTCTATACGTTTTCACGAGTCATCGCACAAAGAAAAAGCTGCGCGCTCAACAGACTATGGATACGGTGATTGTCCGGGGGCAAGGAACGAGACGACAACTCACTCCTTCGGCCTCTAACTTCGAAAAACCCGAATTTCTCTCGATTTATAATAAGCCGAAAAGGTTTTATAGATTGAGCCAAGCATTATATAAAAAATCCCTAACAAGGGAAGGGATTCAAAGCCACCAACGACCAGTCCCGAAACATGCAAACTGTGGCCTCACAAACAGGCCAAAACAAAAAATAAAAAAATCCCCGAAAGGATTGTTACCCTAAGCACTCCTCGGAGCACCACCTTCATCCTCAACCTCACAGCCATCGCCTCCCTCGGCCGCTTTGTCGTTTCCTCTCCCGCTCGCAACATCTCCACCTTCTTCAGCCACGGGGCCTTGCCCCTCGGTCTCTCCCGAACACGGCGTGAGGGTGCACTCGAACTGCAGCTGAGAGAGGATCGAGTCGAAGTCCCCGTCGGAAGCCTTCAACGCCTCCTTGCGAGACAAAAGCCTGGCTTCTTCGGAGTCCAGAGTCGGAGCCATGTCGCCTTCGAGCAGGTGGATTTCGTTCAGGCTTCCCTCGACGCTTGCCAGAGCCAGGTCCTTCTCACGGACTGCCATGAGGGAATCAAACAGAACAGCCATCCTCGTCAGGCGAGCGTGAAAATCATCCCTCAAAATAACAGTCCTCGACTCTTCTCGGTTCTGAATTTCACGCTGGAGACGACGGACTTCGGAAGCTTTACTCTTCTTCTCTTTCTTCAGCTTGAACAATGCGCTCGCTGACTTTCCGAGGTCCGAGGTCCCGCTCGAGATCGCTGACCCGAACCTCCAGCTGAGAGA
>NC_027753.1:9183751-9185057 GCF_000695525.1 Brassica oleracea var. oleracea
GTTACCCTAAGCACGCCTAGGAGCACCACCTTCATCCTCAACCTCACAGCCATCGCCTCCCTCGGTCCACAGTCGCTGAGCATCCCGTCAATCAGGGATACAAACTATACATGAAATAAGGGTCAGGATAATCGTAGAACAAGGTGGCTTATGCTGAAAATAGTCAAAACAAACCTTGGCACGATGTTGCGACAAAGGTCCCGAGGGTTCCCCTTCCGCGCCAGCGGTACATCTCCTCTTTTTGATGGTCTCGGTCGCAGCGCCAGTCCTCTTACGACTTTTGCCAAAGGAGCAGCACTGGACGGGAAGCCCTAGGACGATCTCCTTCCTATCCAAAGGCGGAGGCATCAACTCCGTCGTCTTCTCCTCCTTAGGAGCTGGGACTGGTGTGGTCGAAGAGCCCGAGGGTTGAGCCGAGACCTCCGGAACATGAACAGGAACCATGGCCGATTCTGCGAGGGGTGTGGCATCACCAGGGGACTTGTTTCCTCCAGGCGAGGTCGACATCGCAGGCGAAGAAAGGATAGCTGGCACCTCAGGCTGAATACGGCCACCTTCCTTCTCGGCACTGCATCTGGACAGTCTCTCTTTGAAAGAAAGAAACCCGGCGACGAAGGTTGGAGTAGCTTGTTGCATGGCCGGAGTCGGAAGTGCCGAGTTGTCCTCACCCATCTTGACGTCGGAGCTTTTCTTTTCACTTGGGGAGGAAGACATTCTTGATAGGTAGTTTGAAGAAAAGAGAATGTGAGAGAAAGAGATGTGTGAAGAATGAGGAGTGGTGAGTTGCTACTTATAAGAATATGAGGGTGACGTGGATTTCTGCAATAAATATTCTTAGCCAAAGATTTCGATTTCTAATTCACATCATTTGCAAGCAAAATCATCTCCGAGATTTACGGGCTGAGGGGCTAATTTTTGGGGTCAAAAATGGTTATTTCGAAATCAACGGCTATGATTAATTCTTATTCACGGATTTCTCGCAAAACATTCACTGAAAGAAAGATCGGAAGTGAACGAACGAGCGAATCCCGCACAAAAGCCACTCGCCGGAGAGCTGAACCATCACGCGGGTCAGCTCGCCGGCGAGCTGAACCATCACGTCGGTCAGCTCGCCGGCTTGTGGTTATACTCGCCCGGCGAGCTCAACCATCACGCCGGTCAGCTCGCCGGCGAGCTCAACCATCGCGCCGGTCAGCTTGCCGGCGAGTTGAACCGTCGTCTGGTTGTGCTCGCCGGCGAGTTCGGCCGTCACGCGAGTCGGCTCGCCCGGCGAGCTCAACCTGATCCCGGCCTGTCTGACTTACTT
>NC_027753.1:9185114-9185421 GCF_000695525.1 Brassica oleracea var. oleracea
GTTTCTTTTTGATTAAAGTTATTCTCGAAGTTTTATGAATAAAACCGGGAAATCGTATAAACGCCAAAAGGCCTAAGAACAGTCCGCAAGTATCCAAACGGGTCTAGAGGCCCATCTACGCTCTCAGAAGGGATTCGAGCCCATAAAAGTTATGACGGTTTGTCCTAACTCGCAGAAATTCGATAAATGCTAAGTTTGCAAAGATAAATGTAAAGATTCGAGGATAACTATCAAGATCGTCGAAAAATGGAATATTCCCAAAAGAGATAAACTTGGGCCCGAAGGCGAAGGATGGGCCACCGACCTA
>NC_027753.1:9185546-9186671 GCF_000695525.1 Brassica oleracea var. oleracea
ACGGCAAGGCTTAGGACGTCTTGGCCGCCTCTTGTCCTGTTGTTCCGATTGTTAGCGTATCTCTACTCCTCTCGGAGAAATCTTGTATTCATACTATTCAATAAAAACACCTCTGAGCGATTATGTCAAGGAAAAACGGGTTCACTCGGTTTTCTTCCATTATTATTTATTATAATCGACGGTGTGAATTTTGGTTCCCACAATCACATCTCCCATGAAGCCTCTCTTCTGTAGTTTCCATAGCTCTATAGATCCCTTCTACCAACTGATCTATTTCTTCCCTGGTGTAAAACTTTTGTTGGGACTTCATCGTATGTGGGCGTGGTGGATTGTCGTCGACCGATGTTGGCATCTGGTTGTCGATCGATGTGTGGTGATGCCTGTCGATCGATGTATGTTGTCTTCTGTCGATCGAAGGAGGTCGAGCAACGTCGGTCGCATGTTGAATTCTGGCTATGTCTTGCTTCATCTCCTCCATGCAAGTAGTTAGCCAACTGATACTATCATTCAATGGATAATAGACACCATCAAGTTTCATCTGGAAGGCTTCTTTGTTCTTCTCTTGTTCTCTGATACCACTCAAATTACCCTAAAGAGTTAATTACTCTCTCAAATAAGAGGTTTAGTTGCAGTACTTAGGGATCGAATCCACAAGGAGCTAAGGAACCTATTAAATCTAGTCAGGTTATTAATTCTAGGTGTTTGTTGTTTTATGGTTTAAAAGTAAATAGCAATCCTAATTGAGCAAGTCTATTGCTCGACTAACAAGATGACTGGGGGTGTAACTTTATTGGAAGATATTAGAAGCAGAGTTTCTATTCTGTTGTTAGAGATTATAATCCTACAGATGCCTAACAGTTGCATGCATGATATATTAGAGCTCAACTCCTTAATCACAGTGATCCGGGATGGAAATGTTTCACTGGTTAACTAACTAGATCTTGGATCTCAACTGTCGTCTTTTGATCACAAGAAAGTGTCGATCGATGATCCTATATGGATGTCGATCGATACACCTTTCGCAATATTAATCAATTGTTAGAAGACAATATCGATCGATAGGTTCTAGCTAAGCCCTAGGCGCGGATTGATAATGCTCACTAGTCTCCTAGATCAGCGGTTAGC
>NC_027753.1:9187643-9189244 GCF_000695525.1 Brassica oleracea var. oleracea
GCTCGGTCGCTACGTAGCGACCGAGCTCGAGTCGGAGCTCGGTCGCTACGAAGCGACCGAGCTCTTCCGAAACATCGATACGACATTAGTCTGTGCGTTCTCGTCTACCCTTCGATGCTATCTCTCGAAAACCGTAGCGAACCCATTTCACGATTCCCCGCCATTCTAAGTTATCGACCAAACTTTACGGTAAAAACCTCGGAAAGTACGTTCTTTATCGAAAGGAGCCGTAACAAACGCTTTGAGTCGGAAGACGGCCCAAAGGGACCTGAGACATGACTTGAAGCCCAACTTACGATTTCTTAACCAACATCCCGTAAGCCGCATGACGGTTTATGCTTGGCTCGAAAAGATAGATAAATGTCAAGTTTCCGCGGGTAAATACGAAATCTTGAAGAAAATTACGAAGATCGGAAAAATGGAATATCTCCATTTTTATGCTATGGCGGCTTAAGGGCATAAGAGGAAAGGCGTAAACCGACCTTGGAGCCACTAAATAAGGGGTTTTAGGCGAGAGGCATGTGGAGGACTTTTTCAGAGCAAACTTAGCACTTAGAGAAATTAGGCATTTTTCCGTTTTTGTTATTCGAGCTGCGAATCAACTAGGTTATTGCCGTCTTAGGGTTTTAGAACTAGGAATCTCGCCGACAGCTCTCGTTGCCCAGGCTCTTACCTTGTTGTAACGCTCAAACGCGAATTCGGAATAAGATCTACTTTGCTCTCTTTTTGATTTCTTATACTTTATCGTTGTCATTATTGTGTTCTGATTGCTTGGCGTGTGGTATTAGCAGATATCCGGGACCTCTGAGAAATTAGGTTTTTCCTAGTTTCCTTATTTAAACGGAAATCGACAGTGCGAATTTCGGTTCCCACAGTGTCGATCTCTGGTGCCAATTTTGTAGGTGTGAAAGAAGTGGCATGTTCTGGAAGACATAAGTGACTCTCTTCAAATAGGGATGCTCTCTCTAGAATTTTTCTGATGTTGTCCTTGGTAACATGGTTCATCTTACCAGCTACGCTCCTTGCATATCCAGAATCATCTCTGTAGACCATATTCGTCCTTCTGTTCCCATCTGAACTTTCTGGCTCCATAGATGTCATAAGCGAGATGTCCAAATTCGTAACATCTGTCGATCGATGGTGGAGACGTGTTGTTGAAGGAATGGCTTGAATATCTATCATCCTGCATAACAATCTCTATAGCTCTTTCCTTCCAGTAATCCTCATCATACTCCTCAGTAGGATCCTCATTGGATGAAGGAATTACAGTCTCTACTGCAAAACTTTCATGGAATCCCCTGTCTACCAAACTGCCTATGGAATAGTCATCACGTCCTCTTTTGTTGGGTTGTTGAAAGGCAAAGTTTGGATAACACTGATCTGGCAACGTGAAGTGGTCAACCGGATGCTTTCCGTTGAGCGACGTGGGATAGTGTTCATCGGTCGTCGGTGACTCATTGGAATCGATCGATGATGCAGTGTGAGTGCCGATCGATTCAGAGTACTATATTTCGTACTCTACTCCACAATGGCATGCTGCAATGTAGCCAAGATCATTTCCAACCTCCACGAGGTTGACCTGTTGTCTCACAACTCGAACT
>NC_027753.1:9189281-9189497 GCF_000695525.1 Brassica oleracea var. oleracea
TATCAGTGTCAGACACAGTCTGTTGGTGTTCATGTCACATACAGCTCCTACTGTAGCCAGGAAATCTCTTCCAAGCAGAAGTGAAGAGTTCCAGTTAAGGTTGATGTCCAGGACATGAAAATCTACTGGGACAAGTGCATTACCAATCTGTACCTCAAGGTCTCTTATAATGCCTCCTGAGCTTCTTTCTGAAAGGTCCACGAAGGTGAAAGATTC
>NC_027753.1:9189597-9208575 GCF_000695525.1 Brassica oleracea var. oleracea
TCCTAACTATTATTCAACCTCTGATAAATCTCTCATCAATGATGTTTCCCTGAGTGAACGTGAACCAAAACACAAAAAGATTGACACTTGTTGTCTGAAAAACATTATCTAGAGATTGTTCTTTGTTGTGTTCCCAAATGTAAAGACACCAAGCAGTCAATATGATTCAAAGCCCTTGTTTTAAGTAGACAAAAGATAGTTACCCTGTGCCGACAGGAACGCCGATACCGACGGTTAAAGCTCTCTCAGAGAAGTTACGGTCGTTGAGGGAAGGAGCTCGGCAGCTGAAGTAACCAGGAGAGTAGATGGGTTCGTGTGAGTGTGCTGCGAGTCCATCGTGGCAATGGTACACCCTCCCGTCCGGTCCTACCCAGGACGTGTCCCCACCTTATCTCCACAGTGGTCGCTTCCAACTTACAACTTACAAATCAACCTCCGGGATGGGGTTTACATGATAACCCTTCAAAGGCGCAGTCACTCTGATCAAAGATCCTACCTTTGCCTTCGCTTCGATCTCCTCTTCCGAAAGATCAGACTTTGCGTTCACCGAATCAGCTGATTTTGTAGCTACGACGCATCGAGCCGTCATCGTGGAAGCTCTTCTTGAGCTGGTGCGTTTGATTCGAGAGTTGGATGTGAGAGATATTGGGACAAAACGCTGTTGGTTAGGTAAAGATACAGGTTGAACCAAATGGAGTTTGGGTCGGTCGGATATTTAAGGTTGGATCTTTGTAATTAAGCTATTTTATGAAGGGTTATATTGTCTTTGACCGCATTTCTCATTTAAAGAAAAATCAAAAAGAAAATATATTATATTATGGGGAGAAAGAAGAATGTTTCAATGAGAGAGGTATATCGAGTTAAAGTCCATGTATAGAAGTTCATTTGTACGTACTTCATCGAAAATTTATTGTAACACTGATACATTAATGAATGATAATAAATTATATTTTGGGACTACTAGTGTAAACATAGTTTGTGTCGGATTAAAGATATTTATATTTCGTGCTAACTCAGACGAGCATTGAGCTTAATAGTAGCTCTGATCAGGGGTGTATGTTTGAAAAATCGAAAGTAAAAATCTGTTTTGGTCGGGTATAAATAATAATTGCAGGGACTGGTTTGCAATAATCGGTAAACAGAAACGGGAACGTTTAAGAAAATCTCATTTTTCCGAATTAGCATTACGCGCCAGTGTCAGTCGTGTAGGATAGCATCATCACCCAAATGAGAGGAGAGGTATAGGAAGATGTTGGTTTTAGTAGCAACGGTCGACTAAGAAAAGAAGAGTTTGAAAAGCAACTTGGTGATAAAGCAAACTACAGCTAAGGAGACAGCTCACGTGACTATTCTTGCAGGACCACACTTTCTATATTTGTTCCAACACCGAAGGAGCATGAGTCGTTTGTCTTGTATCAAACAAGGGCCCTGTTTGATACAGATAGTACAAGGGCAAATAAGAGAATTCGTGGAAGCTGTCAAGGGAACTAGGTTTTGGTCTGAGCTGTTATAAGTAGCAGAAGGATGCAAGATAGGAGGTAACACTTCGAATAGAAACGAGTGGAGGCAGCAAGAAAGTAAAGAGCTTTTATTTCTGTGTAAGCTGAGTGAGAGTTCTTGTATACATCAGAGTAGAGAAAGAAAACAGAGAGAAAGACTTTGTAAGATTCTTTTGATTCGTGTTTTCTTTGTAACTCTTGTAACTCTGGAGTCTAGTGGATTCCGGGACAAAAGATCCCGGCCAGACGTAGTGACCTTAGTTAACAGGCACGAACTGGATAAACGTTGCTGTGTGCTCCTTTTGTGTTCTTGTTAAGTCATGCTTCTTCAAGCTTGACTTACTGTCTTTCTCATCTGTCCGAGAGTGTGCTTGTCTGAACGTTCTCTGAGCTCCATCTTGGTTTGTTTGTGATTGAAGCAGGAGAAAAGGAGTTGCCTTTTGGTTCACGTAATCACGACAAAGTGGTATCAGAGCAAGGTTGTGCTTACCTCGTGGTGTTAAGCAGTCATACTGACTCTTGAACCATGACGACGTCTACAAGAGTGGACCTTGAGAAGTTTGATGGACACGGCGACTACACACTATGGAAGAACAAGCTGCTGGCGCATCTGGATCTTATAGGATTGAGCAAAGTCTTTGAAGAAAAGGAGAGCTCAAAAGGAAAAAGTTCAGATCTGGATGAAGCTGAAGGTGACAGCAAAGAAGCTAAGGAAAAGGAAGAATCTTTGGCTGAAAAACGGAAGAAGGCAAGAGGCACCATCGTCCTCAGTGTCACTGATAGAGTTTTGAGGAAGATCAGGAAGGAAGAGACTGCTGCAGGGATGATCAAAGCCTTGTATAAACTCTATCTAGCTAAAGCCTTACCAAACCGCATCTACCTCAAACAGAGACTCTACAGCTACAGGATGTCAGAAAGCCTATCCACTGAAGCGAATATAGATGACTTTCTGCATCTCATAGCTGATCTTGAAGATGCAGATGTGATGGTGTCTGACGAGGATCAAGCAATCCTTTTACTAATGTCTCTACCTCGACAGTTTGACCAACTAAGAGATACATTGAAGTATGGTTCAAGCCGAACAACACCGACTCTAGATGAAGTTGTTGCTGCTATTTACTCAAAGGACTTGGAGTTTGGAACCAGCTCAAAGAGTTCCAAAAGTCAAAGCCAAGGAGAAGGTCTGTATGTCAGGGACAAAGGAGAGCAAAGAGGAAGAGGTGAACGCAGAGAAAGATCCTCAAAGCAGAACAAAGCTCGGTCCAAATCTAAGAACAAGAAGGTCTGTTGGAACTGTGGAGAGGAAGGTCACTTCAAGAATACCTGTCCAACCAAGAACAAACCGTTCAACAAGAACAAGGACCAAGCCACCACAAGCAGAAATCAAGGAGAGGCAACAATGGTACAGCGAAATCATACTGATGTTGTTGGGCTGTATGTAACAGAAGCTCTATACTCTAAAGATGTAAGTCTTGAAGATGTATGGATCATGGACACTGGTTGCAGCTACCATATGTCTCATAAAAGAGAATGGTTTGAGACTCTGAGTGAAGATGCTGGAGGCTCGGTAAGGATGGGAAACAAAACTACATCAAAGGTCCAAGGAATCGGAAACATCAGGATTAGAAATGAAGATGGCTCCTCAGTACTGCTTACTAGAGTGAGGTACATTCCGGATATGGACAGAAACTTGTTATCTATGGGTACTCTAGAGGAACAAGGATGCAGTTTTGAATCAAATAATGGTACACTGCTGGTGAAACAGAAAGGCATCACTCTACTGACAGGAAAGAGATATGAGAAGCTCTACATTCTACAAGGAAAGTCAGAGAGAGGTCAGCTACTTGCAGTGGAGAAGAGATCAGACGATACAGCACTGTGGCATAGGCGTTTGGGTCACATGAGCCAGAGAAACATGGAGATCTTGGTAAAGAAAGGCATCCTAGACAGGAAGAAGATATCTACACTTGAGATGTGTGAAGATTGCATATATGGCAAAGCAAAACGTGTAAGCTTTGATCTGGCCACTCATGATACAAAAGACAGATTGGACTACATACACTCTGATCTATGGGGAGCTCCATCTGTTCCTTTGTCTCTAGGAAAATGTCAGTATTTCATCTCCTTCATAGATGATTACTCAAGGAAGACGTGGGTCTATTTTCTCAAACGTAAAGATGAGGCATTTGAAACTTTTGTGGAGTGGAACATCATGGTGGAGACTCAGATTGAAAGGAAGGTGAAGGTTCTGCGCACTGACAACGGGTTAGAGTTCTGCAACCATCAGTTTGATGATTACTGTAAGAGCAAAGGAATTGTCAGACATCGAACCTGTTCTTACACGCCGCAACAAAACGGTGTTGCTGAGCGCATGAATCGAACCATCATGGAGAAGGTAAGAAGCATGTTAAGTGACTCAGGCTTGCCAAAGATGTTCTGGGCTGAGGCCACACAGACGACAGTTAATCTGATCAACAAGACTCCCTCATCTGTTCTGAAGTCTGAGATTCCAGACAAGAGATGGAATGGTAAGCAACCAGCATACAGTTATCTGAAGAGGTTTGGCTGCTTGGCTTTTGTACATTCAGATGAAGGGAAGCTCGTACCAAGAGCTAAGAAAGGAGTGCTGTTAGGTTATCCAACCGGAGTAAAAGGGTACAAGGTGTGGTTGATCAACGAGAAGAAATGTGTAATCAGTAGGAACGTTCAGTTTCAAGAGAATGCTGTTTACAAGGACATCATACTGAAGAATAAAGAAGTAATGACAGAGGAATCATCAAGAACATTGTTGGATCTAGACTTGGAAGAAGAAGGAGATTTAAGTTTGGGTGGAGATCTCTCGGAAGAAACTGTATCACAGAGAGATCAATCACCTGTTCGGGTTGTGCCTCAAGAAGTTGAAGAAGACACATCAGGAGAAAGCTCACTTGAATCACCTAAGAGTTATCACTTGGCACGTGATAGGGAGAGAAGGCCAATAAGGGCGCCAAGACATTATGATATTGAAGGATATCTGAGTGAGGAAACCAGTGACGAGGAAGAAGAAGACTTCTTTGCTAAAGCTTTAGTTACTACAGTGGATGGAGACAAGCTGGAAGCCTCATGTTACTTGGAAGCTCGTCAAGATGATGATTGGGAACTCTTGAAAGGAGGTATGAATGAAGAGATGGATTCCTTGGTCAAGAATCACACCTGGACCATCGTCAAGAGACCAAAAGGTCAGAGATTGATCGGTTGCAAATGGATTTACAAGCGTAAGCCTGGAATTCCTGGAGTAGAAAGACCAAGGCACAAGTCAAGACTTGTTGCTAAGGGATATTCCCAAAGAGAGGGGATTGATTACACCGAAATTTTTGCACCAGTAGTTAAACATGTGTCTATAAGGATCTTGTTGGCTACTGTTGTTGAAGAGGACTTTGAGCTTGAACAACTGGATGTAAGACAGCATTTCTCCATGGAGAACTTAATGAGAAGATCTACATGGAAGTGCCAGAAGGTTTTGAGGACCAGTTTGAGGAAGATGAAGTGTGTTTGCTGAATAAGTCTTTGTATGGACTGAAACAGTCCCCAAGGAAATGGAACGAGAAGTTTGATAGCTACATTCAGGAGATTGGGTTTCAGAAGAGTCCATATGAAAACTGTGCTTACACAAAGATGCTTGGAGATGGCTCAATGATATACTTGCTCATTTATGTCGATGACATGTTGGTAGCAGCAAGGGATAAAGCTGTAATCACTGAGCTGAAGCAACAGCTGAGTGTCAAGTTTGACATGAAGGACCTCGGACCAGCTAAGAGGATCCTTGGTATGGAGATCACTCGAGACAGAGCTAAAGGCGTTTTACATCTGTCTCAAGAAGGCTATCTCGGTAAAGTACTAGAGCTGTACAAGATGGAACAGGCAAAGCATGTTGTTACTCCACTGGGAGCTCATCTGAACATGCGCAAGGCAACAGAAGCAGAGTTGAAGGAAAACGAAGAATATATGAAGACTGTTCCATACTGTAACGCTGTTGGAAGTATCATGTATTCCATGATAGGAACCAGGCCAGACTTGGCTTATCCAGTAGGAGTCATCAGCCGGTTTATGAGTAATCCCATCAAGGAACATTGGCTAGGAGTCAAATGGGTTCTAAGGTACATCAAGGGAACTCTAAAGACAAAGCTATGTTACAGAAGGAGTTCTGAATTTGTTGTTAAGGGTTACTGTGACTCGGATCATGCTGGTGATCGAGACAGGAGACGATCTACAAGTGGAATGGTGTTCACATTGGGTGGTAATACTATCTGTTGGAGATCATCATTGCAAAAGGTAGTGGCTCTATCAACCACTGAAGCTGAATACATAGCGTTGAATGAAGCTGGAAAGGAAGCAATCTGGTTAAAAGGTTTGATGAAGAGTTTTGGATATGAGCAGAAAAGCATTGAGATATTTTGTGATTCTTCAAGTGCTATGGCTCTATCCAAGAACAGCGTGTTTCATGAGAAAACGAAACATGTTGCTATCAAGTACCACAAGATCAGAGAAATTACTGCTGCTGGAATTGTGGATGTGGTAAAGATATCAACTCTGAGTAATCCGGCTGATATCTTCACCAAGATCTTACCCGTTAGTAAGTTCAAAGCTGCTTTGGATTTACTGCGTGTCAAGGCTGAGTAATTGGACTCAGGCACCGGGATCGGAATCCAGAAACTAGACTAAACTCATGACTGCTAAACACCTCAGGTATCATCGTTGTTAACTCTTATGTCTGACCTCTTGCTACTAGGTGGAGATTTGTTGGTTTTAGTAGCAACGGTCGACTAAGAAAGAAGAGTTTGAAAAGCAACTTGGTGATAAAGCAAACTACAGCTAAGGAGACAGCTCACGTGACTATCCTTGCAGGACCACATTTTCTATATTTGTTCCAACACCGAAGGAGCATGAGTCGTTTGTCTTGTATCAAACAAGGGCCCTGTTTGATACAGATAGTACAAGGGCAAATAAGAGAATTCGTGGAAGCTGTCAAGGGAACTAGGTTTTGGTCTGAGCTGTTATAAGTAGCAGAAGGATGCAAGATAGAAAACAACACTTTGAAGAGAAAACGAGTGGAGGCAGCAAGAAAGTAAAGAGCTTTTATTTCTGTGTAAGCTGAGTGAGAGTTCTTGTATACATCAGAGTAGAGAAAGAAAACAGAGAGAAAGACTTTGTAAGATTCTTTTGATTCGTGTTTTCTTTGTAACTCTTGTAACTCTGGAGTCTAGTGGATTCCGGGACAAAAGATCCCGGCCAGACGTAGTGACCTTAGTTAACAGGCACGAACTGGATAAACGTTGCTGTGTGCTCCTTTTGTGTTCTTGTTAAGTCATGCTTCTTCAAGCTTGACTTACTGTCTTTCTCATCTGTCCGAGATTGTGCTTGTCTGAACGTTCTCTAAGCTCCATCTTGGTTTGTTTGTGATTGAAGCAGGAGAAAAGGAGTTGCCTTTTGGTTCACGTAATCACTACAGAAGAAGATTGTCAAACCTTAAGAAAGGCTTTAGCCTTTCATCCATACTCAACCAGACTCCATTTCTCATCCAACCCACTTCTCGTTTCTCCTCCGCTGGCCGTGGCCGTGGACGCGGTTCCGGATTCCCCGCCGCTGGAAAGGGACAGTTCGGTATCAATAGTGAACCGGAAATTGCTAAAGAGACGGTTGCTCACGGAGGTGGCTCGTCGGAATCGCAATCCCCCGGAGGTTATGGTCGTCCGATCCAATCTGATCTGAATCCTCCTCCGTTTACCGCCTTTGTCAGATCCAGTTTCACCTTTCGCTCCTGAGCCTTCTCGCCATCCATCGCAGCAGTCACAGCCGCGTTTTCAATAAAGGAAGCAACTTCGCAACCACCAGAGTCTAAAAACATTTCAAATGCTTTAGGAAATGGAGCAGGACAACCTTTTGTGGAAGCTGCTCCACCGCAACTTGAAGAAAACTGCCACATTCGCCGCTCTCAGCCGCCACCGCAGCCCAAGCATGAAACTCCCCGGCCCCAATTGAGTCCGGAGGAAGCTGGAAGAAGATCTAGGAGCCAGCTTTCCCACGGCGAAGCTGAGGGAAGCGGTGGTGTAAGGGGAAGAGGCAGGGGAAGCGTGGAGAGATGATAAGAAAGAAGAGGAAGAGGCTTTGAGTGGAGAGAAGTTTGCTAAGAAGATGGGACCTGAGATTATGAATCAGTTAGCTCTAAGGTTATGAGAGTATCTGCGAAAGGGCTTTGCCTTCTACTGCTCTTGATGCCTTGGTTGATGCTTATGACACTAATCTCATGGTTAAGTTTCTCTCTTTTTTTTTTGCTTCTCTAATATGATTATCTTGAAAAATTTATGCATAGAACGTTGTTTTAGGAATAGTGAGTAAAGAATATGATTATGTCTCTCTCTCTCTCTTGTAGATTGAGTGTGAGCCAGAATATTTGATGCCTGACTTTGGATCGAATCCTGACATTGATGAGAAGCCACCAATGCCTCTTCGTAATTGCCTTGAGAAGGTGAAGCCGTTCATTGTGGCTTTAGAAGGAATCAAGGATCTGTAAGAATGGGAGGTATAAAATGTTCGATCTTTGACTCTTTTGTGTCCATGCAAAATATTGTTCTTATTTCAATTTGTGTCTCTTTTGTGACCTCTTGCTGTTCTCGCTTTTGTTTTGCAGGAAGCAATTGATGAAGCGATGAAGGAAGCACCCCTTATGAAAGACATTGTTGATCACTACAGTGGTCCTGATCGAGTAACTGCCAAGACACAGAACGAGGAGCTCGATAGAATTGCTACAACAGTTCCTCAAAGTGCACCAGATTCTGTGAAACGATTTGCAGATCGTGTTGCTCTTAGTCTTAAGGTTTGATTTATGTAACCAACCCCTCAAGATCTTTCATCTAACATCACTCTCTTTCATCAGATATATCTTAAGAGGTATTGACGTTTCTCTCTTAATCATGGGCAATGCAGAGTAATCTTGGATGGGGATATGACAAGAAGTACCAGTTCATGGACAAGCTCGTTTTAGAAGCTTCACAGAGCTACAAATAGCATTTCAAACCCTTTTTTAAAAAAAGCTTCATTGCCGCCTTGAGATTAGATCGAATTCTTGATGGTACCACTTCTACATAACAAAGACTCAAGAATTGGAGGTTTAGCATTTTTCTTCCATACCTTTTCAGGGTTTCCGTAATAACGGCAAATATTCTTTGTTACATTGTATCTCAAAGAGACTATGCGTTGTCCTTTTTTTCTGTAATGGGTTTCAAGGTTTAAGCATGTCCTTGGATCTGCTTCTTGACTCTTTTAGCGTTCCTGTGCCTAATGCATGCGTTAAAAACCTAACACTCTTGACAGAAAACGAGCACGTATGATCGATAGCTGCAACTAATAATCTAAAATGTCAATCTCTCCAGTCTTAACAGGAGACAAGCGTTGCTTGTTCCGACTTCTACTTCCACATATTGTTTTATGGTTGCCGGATATAGTATTAGCAATTAGCTTATAAATATTTTGGATGATATTGTCAACGTCTCAAAGAGAGTTATTCAACTTTCTACAGTTGTGAGCTGGTCTCCTTGACCTGAAAGAGATAACGGTTACATTCACTAACAGCATTGAAATTTCTTCTGCAATTTCTTGTATTGTTTAAAAATAAAGACCATGAGTGTTTCGTAAGCTTACATACTCATAAAGTCAACGAATATTGAGTTACATATATGTGTTTATATAAAAGGACATTTAATTATGTTTGTATCACTACTATCCAACAAAAGACAAAATTTTCAAGAATCGTTCCGTGACTGAGTGTTTTTGCTTAGTTATGTTATGCTGTTTCCTCGGCCGCAAGAAGAAAAAGCCTTCGTCGTCGTCGTCTTCTCAGTCGCCGGGAGATGTGAAAAAGGGTAAGACGGGAAAGAAGGATGGAGGACTTCGTGTGATGTCGTCAGGTACAAAGACTACCACAAGCAGGGCATTTAGCCGCGGCAAAGGCTGTCTTTGTGGTGACGGTGGCGGTTGTGGAGGTTGCGGCGGTTGTGGCGGTTAAAGTGATTCGTTGTTGTGGTGACGGTGGCGGTTGTGGTGGTTAAAGTGATTCGTTGTTGTGTATATATATATATTGTAATGGTTTATTGTTCGTGTCATCGTAATGTTTGTTTACGTACGCAAGGTTTTTGTGTTACGTGTGATCATCTCTTGTTAGACCTGTAAAACAAATCATGTGAATTTTAAAATTTCAAATGTTAATTAACTCTCTTTTTCCTTATTAGCCGATTGTAAACGTTCACTATATCAAACATTTCATCAATATTTTGTGAATAACATGCACGAAATTATAGAAATTTACTTACAATCAAAGACTGTTATTTTTTTATATAACAAGGATATAACATGTTACATAAAATTCGTTTTAAGGGAATTTTTTCTATACGACAAGAAGTTATTAGTGAAACTTCTATTATTGTATGTATATATACATACTAAAAAGCCACGTATACTTTATTTTGCCAAAAATATAAATTTCATATAAATATGAGAAAGATATATGTACAAAATGAAACCCATATGAGAAGAAGACTTCATATTCTGTTCTGCCCAAATGCTGTAGAAAGTGTTGGAATTGTGTGAGCTCATGTCTAACTTTATATTATCCGATTAATATGATATTGTCTATTTTGGGCCTAATTAGCTGGCCCGCATGAATTTACTTTTGGGCTTCTTCCCAAAAGGTCTCGTACTAATTAGAGTTGGACATCTCTTTATATATTAGACACTCCTTGTCTAATTCTCCAATGTGGGACTTAGTTTGATATCTTATATTCTCCCCCTCAAACTAAGAACCATATTCATCTTGTGTCCCACAACTGAGTTTCAGGATCTTTTGACTTGATCTCTGCCATATACCTCCCATTCCTAACTCGATGGGTCATGTTCATATTCGAAGGGTATTTTGGTTTTTTTGCAGATTTCTCGTCAACCTGGCTCTGATACCAATTGTTTGAATTATGTGAGCCCATGTCCAACTATATATTATCCGATTAGTATGATATTGTCCACTTTGGACCTAATTGGCTGGTCCGTATAGATTTACTTTTGGATTTTTTCCCAAAAAGTCTCGTACTAATTAGAGTTGGACATCTCTTTATATATTAGACACTCCTTGTCTATTTCTCCAGTGTGAGACTTAGTTTTGATATCTCACGGATAGATGCATGAGCAACAACTCTTTTGAGAATCAATGGGGTAGTGGAGTCTTTGAGCGATAACCATTCAATAAAAGATGTCTAATGAAGCATGAGTGTGTAACGACCCGATTATCGGTCCAGTCATTTCGGCCCAGCAAAGCCAAGTAGGTTTGCAGGAAGGCCTTGGTGAGTCACATATATAAACCATTATTACCATTATTTTAATCTCCAAAACCCTAAGCCTTGTGACCTTGTAGAATCTGAGCCGTCGTCGAGATCTGAGACCGTGCCGCCGCAACCACCATCGACCGAAAGTAGATCCGTCGTCGAACCGCCGCAAAACACCGAAGGTATAGCAGAACCACCTTTTCCGATTTGAGTTTTGTGTAGGCGATTAGTAAATCGATCATAACTCATTAACCGTTTGTAATTTCGTGATTCTAAGACCACCATCGTGTTCGTGACGCCGAGACGAGTCCGGAGCCGGATGATCAGCCTCAGAACCACCGCGACGCGTCGTCAAGCGCGGCTTTTCTCCCGCGTCGTTCCGCGCGTGTGGCACACGCGCCGCCGCCGTCCTCCACACGTTACGCGCGTGGATCTCACGCGCCACCAGCACCCGCCGTTGTCCGTTGCCGCCGTTGATTCCGGTAAGCCGCCATCCTTTTTCCGCCGCCGGTGACTCGGCCGGCGACTCGGCAACTCGACCGAGTTGACTCGGCGAGTCAACTCGGATCCGGTCAACCGGTTGGGTTAATCGATTTCGGTTCGGTTTAGGTTAACCGGTTATTTATTAAATCGATTTCTGGTTTAAATTAATTAAATTGGTTAAATTAAACTGGTAGTTAAAATTGATTTAAATTCGGTTATGGAAAACCGATTTGGTTCAATTCTATTTCAATTTGGTCAAGGGTTGACCGGCTTGGGTCAGAGTTGACCGGGTTGACCTTTGACCAGCGGGTTGACTTTTGACCAGATCGCCGGTTATCCGTTTTTAACCGTTCGAAGGGCGTTCTGACTCGATTTTTCGCCCTGATTTCAGATTTGGAGTCTGTTTGAGCAGTTGGAGTTCATAGCTATTACTTTTCCACGTTGCTAAGGTGAGGGTCTTTTCTCGAGCTTCTCTTACACGGCTTAGTACCACGAATAAGTATAATTTATTTCTAATGTGTTTCCGTTTCCGTGAAATTGAGTCTGTCATTGCTTGTTTAGTTTTTAGGTTCTTTGCTTAAACTGGAACTAGGATTATAGATGGTTCAACAATACTTGTTCATTAATAATTGATAATATATATATATATATATATAGTATATTGATGTGATTTGGATGAAAGCCTACCATGGGTGTATCGGTTGGAGACAGTACATTGGGTGTGGTGTTTGCCGCGGCACAACGTAGTCGACCTGTTGTGCCAAGGCGTGGAGGTCGATAAATCGTCTACGAGCGTGTGTTACCGAGCACATATTCGGTGGTGTTTTTGGCCTGTTAGTGGGCAGTTTGTTTGATCTCTGGGTACTTTAGGTACCGTGTTTGCAACGTGTTAGGTTTAAATTATATTTATTCGGAGTATTCTGTCCGGGTCCATTGACTTCGGGTTTAGTATCCCATACCTCACTGAGTGACTCCTTTGTTACTCACCCCCTCATTTACCCCCTTGCAGGTGAGGCTGATGAGTAGGAGATTGATCGGACAGCTGGTGCTTTTAGGCGTTTTCCTTTATTTTATTTCTCGGACTTATATCTATTATTTTGACGATTATTTCAGTTATTTCGACTATGGGATTTATGAATTTATTTCGTTATTTATATGAAAGTCGACTTTCAGACCTTTTTACGGATTTAAGATATAAGTTGTTGATTAGCAGCACGCCGGTCTCGAGTGTTGATGAGACGGGTGTTACAATTTGGTATCAGAGCGGGGTTGTGTCTCGGCCCTGTCCCGGGACGCCGGTTAGGGGACCTGATTTTTGTAAAGATTTTTAAAGTTTTCAACGGTTTTCAAAACTTAGAAACACCTTTCTGTTCGGTTATTTTTCAGCAATCGTTAATGTTCTGATTTAACAGAAATTAATTGTTTCGTCCATTCTTTTTCCAGATGCCGCCAAAAAGAAGAACTAAGCGTACTTGCACCGTCAGGGTCAGAGCTGATGCTCGTGAAGTTGTGGATGATCAGCGTGCTACAGGAGGTGTTCAGGCAGAGGGTGTGCAGCCTGCAGCCCCACCATTTGATCAGGCTGCACTCATGCAGATGGTTCAGCAGGCAGCTACCCAGGCTGCCCAGGCTGCTATTCAGCAGGTTACGCATGAAGCTGCTCATGTAGCTGCACAAGAAGCCGCCCGTGTAGCAGCACAAGAGGTTGCCCGTCAGTTGGCTGCTGGTCAGCTGATTCCACCGCAGCAGATTCCACCGCAGCAGATTCCACCTCAGGTTTCTGTGCAGGGGGTTCAAGGACAGCAGCTTCCTCAGGGTTTACAACAACCACCACTACCACCACCTCCACCCTTACCGGTTTACCGTGTTTATGATGAGAAGTTTTACAGACTTACGACTCAGATGCGGAACATGGATATGGAGCATTTTGGGGGAACAGGGGATGCTACAGTTGCATATGATTGGAAGCTTGGTCTGCAACGGAAATTGGAGATTATTGAGTGTCCACCAGAGGTTTCACTTAGGTTGGCTATGCAGTACCTGAGTGGAGATGCACTTGTGTGCTGGGAGGGAGTACGATTGGGCCATCGTGGGCCTGATCCGCTTACCTTTGCAAATTTTATTCGAGAGTTTGATAGGAAGTACTTTCCAAAGAAGCTATGGATAAGAAGAAGAGTGACTTCGAGCATGTGAGCCAGGGTGGCATGACAATCAGGGAGTATGAAGTTGAGTTCAACCGACTTCGCAGGTTTGCAAGAGCCGGTATTACTGAGGAAGACCTGATTAGGAAGTTTTTGGGTGGGATGCGAGTCAAAATTCGCAATAGATGTCGTGTTGTCGCTTACCACAGATTGGGGGATTTGGTGGAGAAAGCTGCTGAGCAGGAAGCAGGTTTGGCAGAGGAGCAGAAACTCGCCAAATCATCTCAGACTAAGTCTGGAAAGACTGATGAGTCTCAGAGGAGGACCAGGGACCAGTCGGAAGCACCGTATTGTGCTCGATGTCGTCGTCATCACAGCGGAGAATGTCTCAAGTGTTTTACTTGCGGAAGGTGGGGACATTTGTCAACGCATTGTCGGGTGAAACCAGCGGATGCGACTTTGGCCAGTCAGATTGCAGCACCTACAGCGGCAATCAGGATTTGCTACAATTGTTATGAGCCCGGTCATATTTCCAGAGATTACCCAAAGAAGGGGCAACCAACGCTCCCACCAGCTAAGCGTCAAGCTGTCGCTCCCCGTGTGTATGCCCTAGGAGAGGCCAATGGAGCTGAGCCGACAGCCGGTATGTATCTATGCCACACAAATTTCTTTTGAATGCTATTGTAGTTGTGATTACTATGTATAGTTAAAAAAATTATGTGTAGGATTGGTTTCTGTTGGAGGTGAGGTATCTCACACTCTTTTCGATACCGGAGCTTCTCACAGCTTCGTGAGTTCACGACTAGTCAAGTCTTGGCCTTTTCAGGGTGTCTTTGAGCCAAAGACCAAGCAGATCTGGACAGCCGACACCGAGAGAATTGGAGCCACTGGCGTGCATCGAGATGTACCTGTCTTACTTGGAGGGTTCGTTTTTACCGGAGATCTAGCAGAGATGGAGTTGGATTACTATGATGTTATACTTGGGATGGATTGGCTGTCACGGCACCGAGTGGTGTTAGATTGCCCGAAGGCAAGGTTTCATATCCCTAGAGAAGAGGGGAAGATCACATTCCAGTGTGTTCAAGCTCACCGGGGAATTTCTATTGTCTCCATGACGCATGCCGAGGATTTATTGGAGAGAGGAGCATAAGGGTTTCTGGCGACTATTTCGATGGTTAAGAACGATGGACATCACGAGTTACAGGACATTCTGGTGGTTGAGGAGTTCGAGGATATATTTGAGGCCTTAAAGGGGCCACCACCAGCAAGAGGAGATGCTCTCACTATTGAGTTGGAACCAGGGACAGCGCCGGTTTCACGGGCCCCGTACCGACTAGCGCCAGCAGAGATGGCCGAACTAAAAAAAACAATTGGAGGAGCTATTGGGTAAGGGTTTCATCAGACCGAGTACTTCACCGTGGGGAGCACCAGTACTGTTTGTGAAGAAGAAAGATGGGAGTTTCAGGCTTTGCATTGATTACAGAGGTCTAAACAAGGTGACCATCAAGAATAAGTATCCACTTCCGCGTATTGATGAGTTGTTGGATCAGCTACAAGGAGCTTCATGGTTTTCTAAGATTGACTTGGCATCAGGTTATCACCAGATTGCGATAGCTGGGGAGGATGTACGGAAGACGGCTTTCCGTACACGTTATGGACATTACGAGTTTGTGGTGATGCCATTTGGGTTGACAAATTCACCTGCAGCGTTCATGAAACTTATGAATGATATTTTTCACGAGTACTTAGATAAGTGCGTGATCGTCTTCATTGACGATATTCTGATTTATTCTCGGAGTAGGGAAGAGCATGCTGAACATTTACGGATTATGTTGGAGAAGCTCAGAGAGCATCAGCTGTTTGCCAAGCTGAGTAAGTGTAGCTTCTGGCAGAGAAAGATTGGATTTTTGGGCCATGTGGTTTCTGAGGCAGGAGTTGCTGTAGATCCAGAGAAGATTATTGCAATTATAGAGTGGCCGACACCTAAGAATGCTACAGAGATCCGCAGTTTTTTAGGTTTAGCAGGTTATTACAGGAAATTCGTCAAGGGATTTGCTAGTATCGCCAAACCGATGACTCAGTTGACAGGCAAAGATGTTAAGTTTGTGTGGACAGATGAGTGCTCGAAGAGTCTCACAGAATTGAAGCGACAACTCACGGACACACCAGTTTTGGTACTACCGAGGCCAGGGATACCATATGAGGTTTACACAGATGCGTCAGGTACTGGTTTGGGTTGTGTATTGATGCAGGATGGTCATGTTATTGCTTATGCATCACGTCAGTTGAGGCCTCATGAGGTCAACTACCCCACCCATGATTTGGAGTTAGCAGCAGTTGTTTTTGCGCTAAAAATATGGAGGTCATATCTATATGGAGAGAAAGTTCAGATCCTCACAGATCACCAGAGTCTTAAGTATATTTTTACTCAAGCGGACCTGAATTTGAGACAGCGTAGATGGATGGAATTGTTAGCAGATTACAACTTGGATATTACCTATCATCCAGGTAAGGCCAACCATGTGGCAGACGCCTTGAGTAGATGCAGGAGTGATATTTCAGAAACCAAGGAGGTTCATGAGCTGATTGGAACAATTGCTAGTCTCAGATTGTGTGCAATCACTTCAGATGGGGAGGCAACTGGTCTTGATGCTTTGGAACTAGCAGACTTATGATGGAGGATACGCAGAGTTCATGATGATGATGAGGCTTTGGTTAAGCAGATTGAGATCGAGAGTATTGGATATCATACAGCTTCGAGCGGGATGTACATGTACCGGAACCGAGTTTGTGTGTCAGATGATAAACTGCTACGGAAGGAAATTTTACAGCAAGCACAGAACTCACGTTTTTCTATCCACCCAGGGAATACCAAGATGTACAGAGATTTGAAGCGTTATTACAATTGGACTGGTATGAAGAAAGATGTTGCTACATTTGTATCACAGTGCCAGACATGTCAGATGGTTAAGGCTGAACATCAAGTGCCTAGCGGATTATTGCAGAACCTACCATTGCCAGAGTGGAAATGAGACATGGTGACTATGGATTTTGTGACTGGACTCCCGATAACCTTTGGTGGGAAGAATGCTATTTGGGTGATTGTAGATAGACTAACCAAGTCTGCACATTTCATAGCAATTAAGAAAAAAGATGGAGCTGATCAGTTGGCACATATTTACCTTAGAGAGATTGTGAGGTTGCATGGAGTTCCTGTCAGCATTGTTTCAGACCGAGATACAAAGTTTACGTCTGCTTTTTGGAGGGCCTTCCAGAAGGCGTTTGGGACAAAAATCCATATGAGTACAGCTTATCACCCGCAGACAGATGGACAATCAGAGATGACTATTCAGACTTTGGAAGATATGCTCAGGGCTTGTGTTTTGGATTGGGAAGGAAACTGGGGAAAATATCTACTTCTAGCGGAGTTTGCATACAACAACAACTATCATTCGAGTATTGAAATGGCACCATATGAGGCACTTTATGGTAGGCCTTGTCGTACACCACTTTGCTGGACAGAAGTGGGTGAGCGACGTGACTTAGAACCTGCAATGGTTCAGGAGACAATAAAGCAAGTGGAGATGCTCAAGTCTCGGCTTAAAGAAGCTCATGATCGACAGAAGAGTTATGCAGATAAGCGCCGTAAGGATTTAGAATTTCAGGTGGGTGACCTGGTATATCTAAAAATGAGGACATTTCAAGGAGGATCTAAGACTCGAAAGCTAAAAAAGCTTAAACCGAGATTTATGGGCCCGTACCCTATCTTGGAGCGGATAGGAGCAGTTGCTTACAGATTGGGGTTATCAGCAGAGTTGTCAGACTTTCATGATGTGTTCCATGTATCCGTTTTGAGGAAAGTTGTGAGAGAGCCAGAGCTCATTCTACAGCAGCCACCAAGTGACATTGGTAAAAATTTGTCTGCACTTTGTCAACCAGTACAGATTTTGGATCGGCAAATGAAAGCGGTTCAGGGGATGATGACTAGTTTGGTCAGAGTCCGTTGGGAGAGAGACGGGATTCAGGATGAGATCTGAGAGACTGAAACTCAGATGAGGATCGATTATCCAGGGCTTTTTGAGGATGATATTGGACAGTCGGTTCAGGAGCCGAATTCGGGGTCGAATTCCTTATTGGTGGGGGAGAATTGTAACGACCTGATTATCGGTCCAGTCATTTGGGCCCAACAAAGCCCAGTAGGTTTGCATGAAGCCCTTGGTGAGTCCCATATATAAACCATTATTGCCATTATTTTAATCTCCAAAACCCTAAGCCTTGTGACCTTGTAGAATCTGAGCCGTCGTCGAGATCTGAGACCGTGCCGCCGCAACCACCGTCGACCGAAAGTAGATCCGTCGTCGAACCGCCGCAAAACACCGAAGGTATAGCATAACCACCTTTTCCGATTTGAGTTTTGTGTAGGCGATTAGTAAATCGATCATAACTCATTAACCGTTTGTAATTTCGTGATTCTAAGACCACCATCGTGTTCGTGACGCCGAGACGAGTCCGGAGCCGGATGATCAGCCTCAGAACCACCGCGACAGATCAGCCTCAGAACCGCCGCGACGCGCCGTCAAGCGCGGCTTTTCTCCTGCGTCGTTCCGCGCGTGTGGCACACGCGCCGCCGCCGTCCTCCACACGTTCCGCGCGTGGATCTCACGCGCCACCAGCACCCGCCATTGTCTGTCGCCGCCGTTGATTCCGGTAAACCGCCGTCCTTTTTCCGCTGCCGGTGACTCGGCCGGCGACTCGGCAACTCGACCGAGTCGACTCGGCGAGTCAACTCGGATCCGGTCAACCGGTTGGGTTAATCGATTTCGGTTCGGTTTAGGGTAACCGGTTATTTATTAAATCGATTTCTGGTTTCAATTAATTAAATTGGTTAAGTTAAACCAGTAGTTAAAATTGATTTAAATTCGGTTATGGAAAACCGATTTGGTTCAATTCTATTTCAATTTGGTCAAGGGTTGACCGGCTTGGGTCAGAGTTGACCGGGTTGACCTTTGACCAGCGGGTTGACTTTTGACCAGATCGCCGGTTATCCGTTTTTAACCGTTCGAAGGGCGTTCTGACTCGATTGTTCGCCCTGATTTCAGATTTAGAGTCTGTTTGAGCAGTTGGAGTTCATAGCTATTACTTTTCCACGTTGCTAAGGTGAGGGTCTTTTCTCGAGCTTCTCTTACACGGCTTAGTACCACGAATAAGTATAATTTATTTCTAATGTGTTTCCGTCTGCGTGAAATTGAGTCTGTCATTGCTTGTTTAGTTTGTAGGTTCTTTGCTTAAACTGGAACTAGGGTTATAGATGGTTCAACAATACTTGTTCATTTATAATTGATAATATATATATATATATATATATATATAGTATATTGATGTGATTTGGATGAAAGCCGACCATGGGTGTATCGGCTGGAGACAGTACATTGGGTGTGGTGTTTTCCGCGGCACAGCGTAGTCGACCTGTTGTGCCAAGGCGTGGAGGTCGATAAATCGTCTACGGGC
>NC_027753.1:9208766-9215475 GCF_000695525.1 Brassica oleracea var. oleracea
GTACCGTGTTTGCAACGTGTTAGGATTAAATTATATTTATTCGGAGTATTCTGTCCAGGTCCATGGACTTCGGGTTTAGTATCCCATACCTCACTGAGTGATTCCCCTGTTACTCACCCCCCTCATTTACTCCCTTGCAGGTGAGGCTGATGAGTAGGAGATTGATCGGACAGCTGGTGCTTTTAGGCGTTTTCCTTTATTTTATTTCTCGGACTTATATCTATTATTTCGACGATTATTTCAGTTATTTCGACTATGAGATTTATGGATTTATTTCGTTATTTATATGAGAGTCGACTTTCAGACTTTTTTACGGATTTAAGATATAAGTTGTTGATTAGTAGCACGCCGGTCTCGAGTGTTGATGAGACGGGTGTTACAGAGTGTGTATAGAACCTTCGAGGAATCAAGTCCCATATCTGTTCACTGATTTTGCAGCGTAAAAGCAAATGGTCCCTTGTTTCTGGAACTGAATCGCATATACAACAGTTTAATGAAATCCCAAGGCCCCAGTTAGCAAGCCTTATCCGAGTCGGCATTCTATCATTCTACGCAAGCCAGGTATACTTGCAGTCTTTCCCAAACACAGTTTCAATACTATCTGATCAGATAATTCGAGATTTCGAGTCCACTTCACTGTTGATTCAGGTATCTGGTTTAGTATCTTTCCAACATTGCCAGCATATACTGATGTATATAGACTGGACAAGTCACGCGCTTTCTAATTTTCGTAATTACATTAGAATAGAATATTTATTCAAAGAGAGAATGTCTACTAGTTCTCCAGTCTCGTTGTTGCACTCATGACATATCTAATAAATATTTAATCCACAAATCTCTAGTGCTTGTTTCTATGGAATTTCAGTTTCCATTTATGAAATCTATGATTTGGGATCTCATTTTAGGGTTGAACATATATATTTACATGTTGGGTTTTCTTGAAACGGTATCAAACAAGAAAATTTCCATTTTCCTGCTAGTAGATTGATATTACCAGTGCTCAGACAATTAAATAGGTTATTTTCATATCTGCAGCATTACATTTTCAGAAAAATCCAAAGATAAAACCTTCATCTTTGCTATTTTAATCATCTGTTACTACTATCGCGATGGGTCTTGACGTTATGATGATGGAATAAGATAGATCAACGCACCAACATACGGCTACTACAATCATTTCATTTTCTTGATTCGGAAATAGCCCGAGATTAATCCAAACGTTGCTTTGTCCTAATTCATTTACTACATTCAGTAATGTATATTAACATATATATATATAATAGTAGCAAGTATCTATATAACATAGTGGATAATGTGCTCAAAGAAGGCTATCTCTTTTTTTTTTAACAATTTTTCTTAGATAAATGGATAAGAATGTCTACTATAAATTTGAAAGATATAAAGGTTACATCCATTAGCATAATTGAATTTTATTTTACTTCTAAATAATATCTAAAAGGATTCTGAATATGACATAAGCTTATGTATACAAACAATATTAAATCCTTTTAAAAAAAAAATACAAACAATATTAATATGCGTGTCATCATATATTATGTTATGCTCTTTCTTCAACCGCAAGAAGAAAAAGTCTTCTCCGCCGCGAGTTGTGAGAAAGGCTAAACGAATAATTCATTGAAATTAGTACATCGAATTTATATATCTAAAATAATTAATTTATAATCTAAATTTTATGTTTTCAATTAATAGTGGGATGCATGTCAACTTGTCACATTCTCATATGAAGAAGATTTTTGTATGACCGGTAACTCGTTTTTCTTTATGACTGTCAGTGGATGTTTCATATTAATGATTAGCACAATTAGCTTAAAATATTTCGGATAATATAGTCAAAGAGAGTTATCACTTTTTTCTTTACATTTTCCTTAATTCTTCGAAAATTCTTCTGTAATTTCGTGTATTATCTTAAAGAAATATATAGGTTAAGAGCATATCGTAAGCTTTGTACATACAAAATGTCAACGGATATTTAGAGCTATCTATATATAAAAGGATCACATTTATGTCGTCATATATTCGTTAAATATATCCAGAAGAAGGACACAAGCTTAACATCTGACCTAGGTTTGGCTTTACGATGTCCATGTTTCGTAGGTTATTCTGTTTCTTCAGCCGAAAGAAGAAAAAGACTTCGTCCTCTAATCCTCGTGTTAAGAAGGTTAAACCGAGAAACAAAGATGGAGGGTTTAGTGTGGTAACTTCAGGTCCTAAGACCAAAGGCTGTTGTTGCGGTGGAGGCAGCGGTTGTGGGGGAGGTTGCGGCGGTTGTGGTGGTTAAAGTTCTCCGTGGAAATTACCTTTTATGGTTTCTTCTTCGTGTGGTCGTATGAGTTTTATACATACAATGCAATGTTCTTATTTTGTGTGATCATCTAGAAAGTGTATATATATGATCGCTTGTATAATGTAATGAATCATAAAAGGTGAAAGTTACTATTCGTAATTCTGAATTTTGTTTTTCTTTTTTGGTAAAAAATGTTCAGATTTCATCACCAGTTTTCAAGAGTTTTTACAGAATTACAATGAGGTTGACATATATAAAACTAACAGAAACTCAGACTTCAAGAAAACGTGGACTGACCACAAGAATATCCACAGCACACAAAAGGATACATGGGAGAGAAACAGTCGCTTGCCACAGAATCGACCCGCGGTGATAGCGAGAAATGGACCCGGTAGAGTTTGGTGTACCCGGTGACCATTTCTTAAGGATCGGGTTTTCAGAAACAGCTTGCTAAGTCCTCACAGTCAGCGGCCTTCATGGACAAACATCAAAACCCGCGACCAAGGTCACACGCATCAAACAAGTCAAGCTTTATTTGGAAAAGGAGCGACCACCAGCAGCCACACGCTATCGAACCTGTACCAGGAAGGAAGAACCACCAACTCCACCAGAAGGCAAAGCGGACCAGGACAGCCCTAGATCAACCACCGATCCTTGCTGACTCTACACGCGCCGCCACCAAGGAGATTTGTCGTGGTTGACAAGACCAACAATTCGTCACCTCGCACATGTCCCCGCTACAGAGAACCTGCAACAGACCCAACCAGCTTGGAGACGAAAGCAACTCATGAGAAGCTCCTGAGAGAAAGGTTGACCGGCCTAAAAGACACCTCGCATGAGACCACCGAGAAAAGCGGAAGAAGCACTGCAGCTCCACCGTCTGAGAGACCCTGAGCGCCTTCAGCCAAGCCAACCAACTCACCCTCACCGAAAAGATCGAAACAGAGGAGGCAGAGAAAGAGACAGAGCTCACCCTAGATCTGACACCAGATCTGAACTACCACCTCTCTGCTTGACCAAAGAAACCACACATCCACTCCTTGACTTTGCTTCTCCGGAGATCCAAGACCCACACGCCAGATCTACACCGCGGTGATGCAAGGAAACAGAGCACCGAGAAAGGAAACATAGAGAATGAGGGAGAGGAGAGGCGAAGGGGAAGAAGAGAAGAGAGAGGTGGGCGACCGACGACTATGGAAGAGGAGAAGCGCTGTCGGCCACCCTTTCTGAGGGATTAGGGTTTGCACTCAGTAGATAGGTTTTTTAGAAAGAGAAATAAGAGCTGCCGGCCACCATAATTCTGAAATTTGTTGGGTTACAATTGGTTTAATCTTTTCTATATAGACGCTCGGTGACATGATTTCACTATATCAGCATTTTATCAAGAATTTGTGACTAGCATGAAATTTCAAACAAAAGTACAATTTAATTTTTATTCAATTTTTGTTAGAAGTTCAAAGGATATATGTGTACTAAACAATATTCTAGTGAAATTTTCTCAAAACACTAATTTTAGATACTATTTAAAGAAAATATGTCTGGCAAATGTTTGTCGTCTTTCCCATTCAAATACTAGTCGACTCGGTGGTTTAGGCCGTTTCTTGCTGCAACATCAGATAATTTGAAGGGAAGTTGGCTGATTTCATACATCAACAGAACGCCGCGGTCCCGATCAGTACATACACGCAGACTTTGTGCTAAAACATACAATAACACATAAAATATTTAAAATTCATATACGAACAAAGATATTTAAGTTTATATTTATATTGACCGTGTTTTTTTAGTCAAATGGTAACATATGCTTATGTGGATTTGAAAGGGTGCTTTCGTAGCATTTACATTTTAATTAATTAATAAAAAACAATGAAAATTCATTTTCAAATCTGTAGGTGGAGGAAGTTGAACCCGGGTTAGCATCATATCTAACTTTATGCTCAACCACTGTGCCAAACAAGATTATTAGTTATGTTATCTGTTGTGACTCTTTTATATGTAATATGTTTTATTTATATACTTCCATCTTTCAATGTATTTTGTCATAATCCAAAAAAAAACATAATCTCTACATCATCTAAATATGTTCATATTTCTTGTTATGAATTTTTAATTATCTAGAATTAGTACCATAAAATATATAAATTCTAAGTAATAGTGTTTAATTAACTTAATTTTTGTCATTGTTTTTTTTAAATTTAAAATTTCAAAATAAAAAATTTAAAAATCAAAAGTCATTTTTGAAACTTAGAAATAAAATAAGAAAAAAAACAATTTCGAAAAAATTATTATAAATTTTTTGAATTACCACCTTTGCAACGGTTAACATGAATATGTAGTGAAAATTGGATTCTGTAATGTCCAAAAATGCATTTCTATATAGCGTATGGTTTAGAATGTTTCCAACATGTTCCCGTAGGGTATGAATGGTGACCAGGGAACGGCGATGAATAATGTATTTCCTAACGTTACTAAAAAAAATCACTATTCACAAGGAATAATAATTCCCTCTCATTTCTTCTCATTCTTTTTTTTTTTGTAGAGAATTAAAGAACAAAATTATTCCTTATTAAATTTGATAAAGAACAACCATTTCTTTTCATTCCTGTTATTTTATTTCCGTACATTTTTTTTATTCGTTCTTTTTGTTTTTCGAATGGTCACCAGTCAGATCCACGTTAAAAAAAAAAAAGTTCCCACATGCAGGAATAGGGTAAGTCATGCGCTTTCTATTTCCTGTTTCTCGTAAATTCATAGGAAAAGTTTGATTGGTCTTAGAAAAAAAGCTTGCTTTGGTCGACCAAGCAAGTTCAATCATCTCATTTCACTAAAATATTAAATTTAAAAAGAGAATGTGTATTCTTTTTTTTTTGACATCTCACGCATGACTAAATATTAAATCAAGCAAGTTCAATCATCTCACGCATGACTAAATCTATCATGTCTTGTTTCTATGGAATATCAACTATTCAATCAAAGACTTTATAACTCATTTTAGATTTGACCATTTAATATTCCCTTGAAAATTAATAAACAAGAAAAGTTCCATCTACTTGCTAGTAGGTTGAAATTTCCACTCCAATTATTAGTTATCAGCTTATATAGTAAGGGTATGACTGGTTTCCCCGCTACCGTCCGCAAACGCAACTTGTACGGTTAATATCGGTTGTTGGCGTTTTGCAACAATCACTCAAACTGCTCTAAAGCGCTTCAAACCGCACTAAACCTCATAAATTAAAAAACTGATTCCAACTAGCGTTTGCGGTTACGTGCGTTGCAGGAGGATACAATTTTTTTAAAAAACAATATAAATACAAAAATAAAAATATTCAATAAAAAATTTAAATTGAAATTATAAAAATACTAAAATATATATATTATATTTTAATTAATATTATAAAATTTTAATATAAAAATATTTTCAACAATTTTTAAAAATTTAAAGCTATAACTTTCTAAATATAATTTTTATATTTATTATAATATTATAATTTTTGATATTTATATAAAATATAAATACTATTAATTTATTATTTATTGCATTTAGTAGTTAACCAGTCATAAGTATCTCGCAAAAAAACCAATTTCTAACCGATGAACCAGTCGTACAAATCTCTTAAAACCGATAGAAACCGCAACCATCCGCTTCCGTAAACTCCCGCAACCGTTGCATTTGAACCAGTGATGCCCTAAGTCAAAGGAGCTGTCTATATAAGAAAGGGCAAATGATCATTTTGTTTTATGTTAAGGCAATTGCTCAAATGTATATTACCAGAAAACTATAAAACAAAGCCTTACAAATATTGTTTATAGACATTTGTTACTACAGCCGCGATGTGTCTTCTCTTGTGCTATTACGCGCGTCGTCGCTTGCATAGGAAGGCGAAGTCATCACTGCCTGGAAATGACGTCAAAAAGGGTGACACGACGTCGGACACGAAAGATGGAGGTCTTGTTGTCATGTCGTCGGGAAAGAATGATAAGACCACTGGATGCTGTGTGTTCGGCGCAGAAGGAGGTGATTGCGGCGGTTGTGGAGGCGGTTGTGGAGGTGGTTGTGGAGGCGGGTGCGGAGGCGGCGGCGGTTAAAATTTAAAATTAGGGTTCTGTATAGTTATTAATGTAACTTTGTGATTTCTTGTGCGTATCCCCTATATATTAATTGAGGAACATTTGAAAAGATGTAACCTCAATTTTGTATTAATTAAAATAGGCCCCAATGCATAGGTGGCACTCAATTAGGTAGTCAATTACATTCAATTGAAAAATAAGTAGGTCCACATTCGATTTTTATATGTTGTTAGATACATAAGTTGGTCAAACTATATGATATAATGATATGATATGTTATTTTCTTTCCTTAAATCAAACCTACGGAATTACCATAAATGACTAATATATATATGA
>NC_027753.1:9219751-9221519 GCF_000695525.1 Brassica oleracea var. oleracea
AAAGTATGTGAAAGACTAAAGTCAAAGTAAATATGGATTTAGAATAGTAGTTATATTTTACTAACCAAAATACCGAAAAAAATCGAACCGAATCGAAACCAACCCGATATCTGGATTGAACACCCCTAATCCAAATGAAGCTAAACTATTGTTTCATTCTCCAAAATATAATAAAAATAATAACTTAATTCCGCGCAAGGCGCGGGTCTTATCCTAGTGATTAATTATTTGTACATGCAAGATATGAAGTGTGATGTATATGATTTCTTGTGAGAATGAAAGTTGAATCATGATTATGTAAATTGCAAAATGAGTCATATATAAAGGTTTTGAGTGAAAAATTATAAAGTTTTGGAAATGATTACCTGCGAAGTGATTTTTCGGCATTCAAGTTTTCACCTTTAATGTCAATGTTACCCTTAATGAATAATTATATTTATTTGTAATAATTTCTTTATTTTAATATATATATATATATATATATAATTAATTTATAAATCGTGATATTGACTAAATATATATCAAATTAAACTCTTAATTATTTTGTGATTATTTTTCAAAGCTGATAAGTTGCCACCAATTTAACTGAATATTATATTTGATTCAAAAGGATGCTATTTGCAAAGTAATTTTTTCGCATTCAAACTTTAACGTTAAAAATTAGACTTGTAAATGTCAATTTTACCTTTAATGAATAATTATATTTAGTTATAATAATTTCTTTATTTTTATAAAAACTAGATATCTATAATCCCCTATATATTAATCTTCGAGCATTAAACATGTTTTCGTAGCCACGCATCATTACGAGAATGATTCTTAGAATTGTTAGAAAAATAAGTTGGTCCATATAAATATGTACTATGATTTTTAATAAACTAACTATCAAATTAATTAATAGTGTACAAAATAATATTTTTTCTCTCCTTAAATAAAAGTTACGAAATTACCTAATATGGTTAACATATATATGACAATTAATGATTATGAATAATACATATCTGATAAAACAATTTCTAACCTCTCTCTTTTTTGTTTAATCTTATATATTAAAACATAAGTCACAACCTTGATTCATGTGTGATTTTTTTTTTAAAAATGGACCTAATAGACTTATTCCTATAAAGTCATGTTACATTTAATATCTAATCTTATCATTTAAATTTTGGGTCTATTAGAAATTTTTACTAGGCTATCAATAATTGAATTTAAATAATATATGATTCATTGGATTTATATATAGTATAAATTAAATATATATAATTTAATGTTGTAATACTATATCTCTATATGCTAAATATTTAAATATTTGTCGATGTTAAATTTTAAAATTATAAAGTTTTTTTTTCAATAACAAAAATCATATTATCTAACAATGATTAATCTTTACTACCTTAAACTAATGAAAACAAATTTTAAACTATATAGTTTACTTTAAAAATTAAACAAAAACTAAATGTTTAATTATTTACTTGATAATATAAATCTATGAAGCGAAAAATTTAATTTTTTAAAAACTTTATAAATTTGTGAAATGTTACAATATCTTTGAATATGACAATAAAATAATATTTTACTAATCTTTATATATATAGTTACGATTTTAATACTGAAATAATAATCCGAAAATATATATATATAAGAAGATACAAATACATGTGAAAGTTTGAATCAATCTATTCAATGAAAAAATATATACAGTAAACTTATTATGTTTTAAAAATTGATAAACATATATATATTATAATATATACCAATTTAGAATTGA
>NC_027753.1:9221643-9225419 GCF_000695525.1 Brassica oleracea var. oleracea
GTTATATTTTGAATTTTTAAAAACGACTATAAATTACTAAAAATGGTAAAAGTTCCACATTAAATTATTTGTGATCAATGGTTTAACTTATTTTTGTTCAAGCAAGATACAAATGATCATATATCATAGGGGTGAACGTTCGGATACACGTTCGGGTTTGTATCAGATATTTCAGTATAAAGGTATAGAACCCGTTCGGGTATTTCTACACTTCGAGTCAGGTTCGGGTTCGGATATTTTGAGTCGGGTTCGGATATTTAAATTTTTGAAGTAAAAATAAATAAATTATTCATTTGGTTAAGTTTTTTGTATTTAAAATATATTTTAACTCAACTTTTTTATATTTTTAAAAGATTAAACTATTAATAGGTTTGGAGATAAAACTTTAAAAATAGAAAGACACTAATTTAGTTGTTGTTTTGAAATTTTAGATGCAACTTTTGTTAATGCAAGAAACAAGAACTGATATTTATTTTAAGTGAGTAACAAATGATTTTGTCCATAATTATATGTATATTATATAATTTTGAGCAATAAGAATCATTAATATAAATATTTTGAATAAAATGAGAGAAATAAACTAGAAATATAGAGTTAAGTATACTTATGTTTGGTTATCTTCGGATATCCATTCGGGTCCGGATATTACCAGTTCAGATTCAGATATTACCCGAACTGGTAAAATAAGTAATTTGTTTTGTTGTTCTAATCAGATGATTTGGGCCTGTGCTTTGGTTTTTGGTGTGAGCCTAAGTTTTACAGATTTAAAAATTCTATTTGGATAATGGGTCTCATAACCATGTTGGCTTCGCTTCCTGCATTTTCTCTAAACGTTATTGAGGCTGCTGATTGTTGGCTGAGGGCTCTTCCGGTTACTACTAGCGGCCTCCGACACGGTAATGTCGAGGTGAGTGGTTCCGACTCGATTATACCATCCGCTACATCACTAGACTCCATCTTGCCAAGCGTCTCCTTCCGACAACTCCCTCCGACAAAGTCAACCATTCTGTTTGGTTCAGTGTCAAATCCACCAATGGTTTCGGAGAAGAAAATTGTTTCAACAACCACCACATCTTGCTTACCGATTGTGTTGTTCTCCAGATCAGTTGAGATTCACCTAGTTTCCCGGGCCAATATAATCGGTTCTAGAGCTGTTCTCATTCGTTTGAAGAGTTTATTCTTGATGCGACTCTTCATGGCACTAAACCTTGAGTTTTCATCACTCAGGTTTCTCTCCAACAATTCAACGCTCGTTAGAGCTATCTCCGGTAACTTCCAGTCAAAAGAAATCATCGGCATCGTTAGCAACATCCGATCGATCTCCTCTGGTTTTGCATCTGTTTCTTTTTCGCATTTCTCTAGATCGGAAAACTCAAAAGCCCGTGGTTTGGCAAATGTGGCTCTTCAAGTCCATCTATCAGTGTAATGACTTTGGGTTTGAGCCATTTTTTGGCTTAAATCTCTTTCTTAGTTTCTAATTAAAAATTTCTCTCACAAAAAAAAAGTTTAGTTTATACCTTTATATTTTAGTCGATGTTATATTGCTTCTCGTATGTGATTTTGTGGTATAACAGTGATCATTAACACAATCATTACATATCAGAAGTAGCTGTTTCATCTCCAAATCGTTTGTTTTGTTGTTCTATTTTTGTTTTTAGTCGATGTTATATTGCTTCTCGTATGTGATTTTGTGGTATAACAGTGAGTTTGTTTCCTTTTATGTTTTTCTATTTTTTAAAACAGGGAGTAAGGAGGAATGATAGATGGACTACCCAATAAATCTAATCTTTTAATTTAGAATACTAATTTTATCTACTGTTGAAAGTTGTCATTTAAATGGTACAAGAATATATCATGCTACTTTAAAAATGCAACCTACCTACTTAAACTAAACCAACTTCTGTTAATAAACTTAGCCAGTGTCATATTAAAAATACCTTTGGTTTTCTCTTAATAGAATAATAATAATATCAAACCGTGTTTGTCATTGCTAGGTTTCATATACACTCTTATACTAATGATTACATGACTCCTTTTATAATGTGTCTTCTGTCACTGAAGTATATGGTGACCGGTACTGTAACTGACGTAGAAGTGAAATTTAATCACCAATTCACTCTTATACAAAACCGTGTTTGCTTCTCTTCATATCACTAACTGCAACTGCAATATAACAAAATCAATTCATATTTTGTCCATATCGTTGGGAATGTCCTAAAATCATTTGTAGTTACTCTTGTTAAAGTCATAGTGTCGAGATTGACAATCGTATAATATTAGGTGGCTATAATGTTTTACTAGAAACCGTTTATAATCTATGAATTGAGAATTCATTACTAATATTATATGATCATATATGGTCACACACCTAAGCAAATTGGATTAATAATATATATTGGTCTGTGAAAGGTATACATTATATTATATGTGATATAAATATAAATGTATATATATGGACAATTACGTGAAAGTAATAATAATCTCTTTAGAAGAGATTATGTATTATGGCTAATGGGCTTTGCTAATAATTCCTTAGTCCACGTTATTAGGTCTTAGTCTTCATTATATAATGTGATATAATGACGTGAGTTGGTGAGGGTTTTTGCCGAAGTCACAAACCTAATATAAGACGAACTGTTCGTTGCGAAGTTTTGAGATTTGATCTCAACGGCACTAGCATCCCGATCTGATCCAGTTTGTGTGTGTGTGGATACCAGTAGATGCACGACGTTTAGAGTGCTAGAAATCTCGATTTGGTTTATTCATTTTTCTGCTGCGAATAACCAGGTTTATTCGGAATCTCAAGATCTAGATTTATTTCAGTATTTGCATGAGATCTATAGGCAAACTAAATTCATAGGTTAGATTTATAAATCATTATAAACCGGTACAACAGTAGTATCAGAGCGTACCTGTTTAATATTTAAATTGAATCTTATTTAGTTTATATATTGATATAGATAAATAATTTTGTTATGATCGATCTTGTTAAATTGTTTAATGATCTGATCGTAATGGTTCGTTCTGAAATTGTTTCAAATCTATTGTATTGAATTGACCCCGTAGATATCTTTAGTCTGTACATGTAAGAATATTGATTTGGTCAATCTGTTTACTTGTAACCCAGAACTATTCGTACGGTTAATTAGTATTTGAGTTACACTAGCTAGATGCACGTGTTGTTTGTCGCTTATCGTGTACATATTATGATGTGTTCATGCATTGTCTAGTTGTTAAAGGTTAACTCGTATTATTGTAATGCTTGAATGCGTGTTTCTAACTTAACCTAATACACATATGAGATGTGTATATACCAATTGAACCAACGATTGGTTTAAGTTGTTTAATACAATTGGTTTGGTCCAATTGGTTTGGTCGTTTGATTAGATTTTAATTAGATTAAATTCTAAAATCAAACATATAAATAATTAATCATTTTAATTATGATTAATTAGATTAAAATTAATATAATTATTTACAATCCAATTAAAATACATATAAGATATGTATTAGTTATATTTATATTTTATATTGGATATAAATTTTGAATATAAAATAAATTGGATTAAAATTCATTTCTCAATTAATTTCAAGTATTTTTGATGTATACCCAATCTTATCAACCATCAAGGCTCGTTTCGTTGTAAGAAGGGCTTGCCAAAGCAAGATGTCTACAATTACATGAGTGAGGTGGATGGTAACGGTTACCATGTGAAACAAGATTGGTTTATTTGACTAGGCTATCAAAACGGTTTTGGGCTTAGAGACATAGGTTG